>NC_045745.1:16266050-16290501 GCF_008692095.1 Etheostoma spectabile | reverse complement strand
ACAAAAACGTCACATCATTCTACATTTAACATCACTGGCAAAATAATTACAGACGTGTCTGAGCCAGATGATTAACATACAGCCCTAAAGCTAAATTGCAGCAGTCCAGCCACTGTGGCTGTTGTAAAATGGCGATCTGTGAGCAGCGAGTTTCAGCTTCTTGTGTGAGGATTTTTACCGTATGGTGAGGGATTGTGTGGAGCCCCCTTGAGAAAAGTATTTAACCTTTAACTGCTTCCCTTAATGTCACCCTGTCCCTGATAGGGCCACAGCAAAACAGGGAGGGGAGGGTGAAATGCTGTGGAGCTACGCTGCCCCCATCTGGTGATACTGAGAACCACACTGATTAAAATCTTTGGGTTGGTCTTGTGATGATGTAATGTCAAAAGAATCACAACTTAAATTCCTGCAATCATGTCTCACATATTTGCAGTGAAATGTAACGGAACCGAAAATAAAGTCACTCTTTCTAAAGAACGTGTCTTTTTCAAAAAATTATAAATTATTGATACACGAAGACAGTGGTTTCTTTTTAAGGGGTCACAGGCCGAACTGTTGCGGTCTTGTTTAGATGCATAGAGACTAAATATTTTTAAAAGGAGGTCTTAGTAGATGGATTTTAAGTGAGACAATGTAACAATTGAAAAAAGACAGTTACATATTCCTCTTACAAGATAAAAAGTTGAATTCATCATCAACTAGAAGGGCAATTGGAGAGCAAAGAACTCCACCATGGCCTCGCTCCAAAACACAATTTCTTATCCTGTGCTACACCCAGACGCATCATGCATATGTCCGAATTAGTTGGACCAGACATTAAACAGACTTTACCATGCTAGCTCCCTGGGATAAAAATCTTTCTGAGCCCATGTGTGAATAGAGCAACTCGTTGTCTGGAGATTCACAGCAAGCGAGTGGGCGTGTTGATGATGGTTCATGCGGCTGGCGTTAAACGGGAAGAAAACAAACATCCGAGGGTGAAGAAGAAGAGGGATTAAAACAAAGACCGCAAGCAAAATGTCCGGACACATGGAGACAACTGGAGGGACGGCGAGATTCTGGAACTACAGTAAGTCGGTGAGAGTTAACGCCGAAATCTTCTGACAAGTTTAACCCTCGGGTCAAATTTGACCAATTTCAATCTTTTTTCATCACAAAAAATGTGCCTTCGAAATAAGCTGAAAATGTCCACATAAGAAATATCAAATAACTTTGGGAAAGACATTTTAAAAAAAGCACCCACAAGATTGAAAAAGTGACAAAAAATGTCAGAAAAAGCAATAAGAGTATTGACAAAAAAACAACTTTTTTTCATGGTTGACGGGATGACAACACAAAGGTCCACTAAGGACAAGAGACTCGGTTTATGATGGCCAAATTACAAACCGGCTCTGTGACTGCAGTGTAATGCATAGTGAACATATAAGTGGTTGTTTCTGTGTGACATCTGTAGTTCCATCAGTGGTTTAGTTTCAGCAATGGTCAACGGTTAAACGAAAAGGAAGACGAGTTTTGTTTTCTTTTGAACGAATTTCCAATTTATTGGAAGTTATAAAACACATACTGGCCTGTACCTACACATTATTAAATAAAGGTGGACTGTGGAGGGCTGAGGCTGAAGCCGCCTACGCATGATCCGCAGTAAAACCACTCTGTTCTGGCTGTGATTGCTTTTCTATGAAGTGTTGGAGAAAACTAGGAGGAAGCTCTACCCTGGGCTCAAACTGTTACAACTTTGTTGCCATAGATCTTTCAACCAATGAGGGTAGCCAGAAGCAATAATGACATATACCTACGCTGTACTTTGCCTCGAAGTGCCTGACCTATGCATTTCGGCCCACCACGCAGTTTACCTCTGCTCAATGTAGGTGGCGTGAGAAATGGGATCTGTCATAGCCTGAGTTTACGTCTGTTTGTTGGATATGTTGCTATCTGCCCTCTTCTTTTTACATCAATGAAACCCCCATTCTAAAAAAAATCCAATTGTCCCCATGCTTGCCAGCTCGGTCCCTCACAATCTGACTTTAAAAAATACTATTACACTTCTTGAGTAAATGTGTTTTCTTTTTTTGGGATCAAATGTTTTAGTTTATTTTTTATAATAAGAAATTAACAGATACAATTACAAACAATACACTGAGACATGGAACGCATCCCAGAGCCAAAAAAACAGAGGGAGGAAAGCTGGGAGGGAGGGAGACAAAACAACACATACAAAAACAGCCACACATTAACACACACACACACACACACACACACACACACACACAAGGGACCAATCACACGCGCAGGTTGCGGTAAAGGCTACCGCCCGGACCTCAACGAGTCAGCAATGCTGCGCCAAGTGTCCAGGGTCCTTTACGGCGCTTCATGGATGCGCGCCGTTGACAGATCCATGCACACAACATCCAAGAAGGCAAGGGTCCATGCACAGATAGACATGTCATGAGGTGGCTTCCAACAGGTTGCAATCACTCTCTTGGCAGCTGTAAGTCCAGCAAACACGGCACGTTTTTGAGCTTTAGAGAGCTGGAAGGCTGACAGGTCAGTCAGAATCAAAACATTTACAGTAACAGGCACAGTAACATTGATCAAGGCGGAATTTGTGGATGCAATATTGTTCCAGAACTGACCAACAGGCGAGCACTCCCAGAACATGATAGCAAGACATGTACTTTGAGCCTTAATTGGGCAGAAAGTGCAAAAAACGCTGTTAATCATTTTCATGTGGTGCATTTTTGCAGGGGTGAGATATGTCCTATGAATGAAATTGAAGTGAATCTATGCTAGTGAACGCCACACCATACAGCACGCCAGTCAAGATCCACACTCCGTAGTAAATGTATTTTCTAACTTTACCACATTATTATCAAAATGAAATTCAAAGCCTAGTAGTTTTCAAGGAAAATAGGACTTTTTCCCGGTTAAACATGTAATGAGATTAATGAGCTGATAAAAAAACAACACAAAATCTCATAGCGTGTAAATAAAAATGGAATGAGGAGCTTTGAGACAGAGTTTCAGTGTTTAATCATATTTGGTGGAATCCCCTGTGGAAAGGGTTATAAATGGCAGCAGTGGAGCACAGACTGCAGAGCAGCTTGTGTAAAACTCACACATCCGTGGCTTCCTTGTGTTGCACTTTCATTAGAATGATCAGTGTGACTTGTGTTTATATAAACACAATTTTCATTTCACAAGAATATGTTACAGTACGTTGAACTGCCAATCTAACCTGCCGATTTAACCTGCTTTTGCTTTGAATGGCTCTTGGCAGTTTACATGTTAATGAAAGTCAGCGATAACAAGTGATAACAGATTGTTTCTCACATCAAACTTATTTTAGGTCACGTGCACGCATTGGTCTTTAGTCACCACGTGGTAAGAGAGCTCACGTTCCGCAGCTTATTTCACACCAAGGTCTACAGTCCCTGCACAGAAACACACTCATGGAGCAGATCTGATTTAATGTGGCAAGGCCTGCAGGGATTTCTGCCTAATGCAGTAAAATATGGCAGCCCTAGCTATTATCACAACCCTTTCAATAGAGGAGACTGAGGAACTTTTGGATGCAAGTTTATCTACAGAGCTCCAGAGCAGACAAGTCAACTTGACCGTTGCAACAAAACGTAGCCAAACGTCTTTTATTAATGGGGATACATTTCAGACAAACTCAATGTTCACTTTGGTTCAATTCAACACACTGAAAGTATCTGAGCTCTACTTTAAAGCTCAGCTCCACACAACTCTCTCTGTTTTTCTCAGTATGGCTATGTTCAGAAGACTAGGTCGTCCGGCGACTTTCGCGCGCAGAAACTCAAGTGAAGATATAATGACCTCTTCTGAAGACTTCATCATGTTTTTTTTTAAATCCTCCGTGTCCTCCTTGGCTACAGGCAACTGCATGGAGGAGAGGTAGAGGCGGTGCGGGATCCCGGAAGGCTTGCATCATGTGGATGCACAGACAGTTTTGTTGTCGTTACTTAGAATTCCTCATGGGGGCAACAGAAACTACACCCTATAGTTCTAAGAGTGTGTCTGCCCTGTGAGAGGGAGGAGGTTTGTTGAAGGGAACCAGCCAGCTAGCAGTTTAGATTCACAGAGACCCAGGGCTTAGGTTTACATGTCTTTCTGGAACTGAAAAGTCTGAGTTTTCTTTAATCCCGTTTCCTGAGAAAGGGTCCTGCACTGCTTTGGATGGTGTGTTTTTTTGTGTCGTTTGTTTTGCACCTAATGCCTGGTATATGCTTTTGTATGTGTGTTGTTACAGCAAATGTGTTAAGCCAATTGTCATGTTTTTTTTGCAGCGATCTTTGGAAGGCTTGAGCATCTAAACTGGCAAGTGGTGAAGCTGTAGGCGTGGTACTGAGCTAGATGGCTCCCACGCAGTTCATAACACAAAATGGCTAACCTCTGTTAGCCATTATGAAAAACAGAGGAACACATTATGTGATTATTAGAATTATGGAAGTCCAGCTGCTCTCTTCTGTGGTCACGGTTCTAATTAACTGAAGTGAACTGCTATGGCACATGCAGTTATATAAACATGTATGTGATGCACATTCTGGCGTGTACAGTCATGCCTGTCAGCAGCTTAAAGAGACAGAGTGCTGATTACACATTGAGGCGTTACTCCTCCCCCGATGTGTGTTCACACGTCAAGTCTCTTCATTTCTCACTTTGTTCACCGACAGAAATGTGGGAGGTTTACTCTTTTACAAAGAAATGGAGAAAGCCTGTCTTTGGATCCACTGCAGAGTGTTTGCTGAGCAGATATTCATGATTCAACTCAGTGAGAGAAGGGTTTATGTTCCTTCAAGAAACACCTTTTTTTATAGATTAATTGCTAAAATCTTGTTTGCAACTCTAAAAAAAATACAACATTTTTTTAAAAACTAATGATCTTGCACGGTGTTACAAGCTAACTATGAAAAGATGATACCTTTCTTAGGTAAATGTGTAATGTATAAAATGATTGAAGTATTTTGGCAGAGATGTCCCGGCCTTCAAGTCGTATTCTACAGACTTATGAAAAAAAATCTATGGTACAGATCCTTGCAACAGTCATCATCAGTTTAACATATTTGTCAATGAAAATGAGAATAATGTTGCAAAAATGATCCTTCCCTCCAATATCGTGAATCATATCAATTGCAACATGAGTCCAAAAAAAAAATCGCAATGAGATTTTTTTTCTGATATTGTGCAGCCCAACGGGTGATATCAATACTTTACTGGTATAGCACAGAAGTTACAGACTGCTTTATATGGAAAAAGGAAAAGGAAAGAGCGATATCAACAGAAGACATAACAAACCATGTGGGATATGTGATGGAAATATGGAATATGTTTATGTTTGTTTCATATACTACTGTGAGTAAGGCTACAATGTCTTCATCGCTGCACACAGAGCAAGCAGTGGTTTTAGTCAAGACCACCTAAACGGAGACCGAGTCAACACCAAAACCAGATTGTGTATCGAGACCAAGTCAAGACCAAGACATTGAGGGCTTGAGACCGAGTCAAGGACCAGATCAGTGCCCGACAGCCCGAGCTTCTCCAGTCTCCCACATTCAATTTCTTGGGGGTGCGTGTTAAGGGGGGCAGGGAATGGGGTTAACAGGAAAAAATTTCAAGTTAGAAATGTTACTGCATTTGAAGCAGGACGTTATAAATCCACTCACAGTGATGATAACACATAAAATTAGACAATGCACAGGCAATTAAGTGATATCCCTGCAGTTGTGGTCTTGACCGTTCTTGAAAGAAAATCTTGAGTTCTTCTCATCCGAGACAAAAAAAAGCGGTTAATTCCTTCAGAAACACTGCTTCCGGAAGGTGTATCCTCGCCTATAGCTCCTTGATGATCCCTCCTCGATGCTCACTCCTCGGTCCTCGGGGCAGAAATCAGAGCTTTGAGACGGCCTTCACCGAGGACTGGAGGGCAGGACAACGTCTGGTTCAGCAGAGGGCCGAGGAGTCGAGGAGCTTTTGTATAAGAGGGGGCCCCTGGATGAACGACGTGTTTGAGTTATGTTTTCTCTCGTTTGGTGGGTGTGTCTCTCCTTCACTGGCTGTGTCCCAGGTGATGCTCAATCAGCAGAGAGATGCGTGTAATCTCGTTGCAAAAATAAGGCAGAGCGCTTCGGCACGCAACAGGATGTTCAACGTGTCCCTGTTTCAGTTTAAAAAAACGTGGTGCCATGATTTGTCGGGGCCAAACGTGGCCCTGCACCCTCTTTTGACATTAAAACTTATTCAACCACTTCTTGTGTCTGAATTGTGGGTCCAGTCACAACTATTGCTGAAGTTGATGCATTAACACATTTCAGTACTTGAGGAAAACATATAGATGGTTTTTAGGTTTGAAGATCAAAGTCTATGACGATAATGACTGTAACTATGGAAACTAGTAAAGGGAATATGTCCAAGAGTTGTGTATCCTAGCTGAGTTGTGTGACCCGAGACGCCCTCTCAGTAAGAAGGGAACTGGAAACACTCTGCATATGAACATAAGTCACCCAAGCTTTCCACTGAGCTGAAGGATAAGCGTGCTTTTAAGTTCAGCAGCTGACAGATTTCTGTGAAAAGATACGGAACATTCTGTAGGTAAATTCCTTATCCAGACATTAAAGTGGTATTATTTAACACTTATCCTGATAGAGAGAATCTCAACAAAACATCTTCAAGTTCTTTATAAATGAGTAACAATGGTTCCCAAGTGTCCTATGTGATTTTCTCATTACTGTAGTTCAATTGGCTCTGTAAAAGGTTTTCCCTGTAACGTAATGTGTAATTCAGCCAGATACTGAATCTCAATGGCTTAACTCCAAACAAAGCAGGAGATCTGCTGAGAGACAACTGATTAAAGATCTTATACGTACGTGTGTGTGTGTATCTCAGTGATTTAGGTTTCTTATTGCTTGTTTACCAGGTTCAGGGTCCATGATTGCAGCACCAATAGTGAATAGGCTCCCAAATCTTCAGCCATAATGGATAATAATTAGTACAGAATGCCGATTGTGCCGTTGTTGTTTTTTTCATTTTAAAGACTTGATTTGACCTTGTTGGGCGAATCTAAATGTATTGAGATGCGTGTGTATGCGCAGCACAGGCAAAACATTTCTCTGCAGGCGGAAAATTAAACTGGACCCAAAACTAAGGCGGGTTTTGTTTCCTTTCATCCGGTTTTTGAATAGCACAGCTTCAAAGTAAGTCACCATATGACTAAGAAATCAGACTCAAACTCGATTCACACAGATCCGTGTTAAAAGTGCTTTCCCTTGTGAAATTCAATCCAAAGTTTGTGGTCGGCAAATGCGAGGATGTCGTAGCAAGAACAACATCAGATGCACGCCACCGAATACACATTAAAAAATATACATTTTGGACGAACTGAAATCATCAGCAAAGGGGATGAATTTTGGATGTACAGTAGGCCTAGGCTGCATCATCTCATTAGTGCTTAGATGTTGGTGGTCTGCTCTCACTATATCACTCAACCAGACTCCAGAGCCTGGAGTCTAGAGCCATGCGAGCCACTCTTTGAGGCTGTTAGACAGATGGTGCTTTAAACTAAATGCTAATACTCATGACAATACTAACATAGCATGTTGCTAAATGCTTGTGTTTTAATACTGTACGCTTGGCAGGATTTTAACCGTGAACCAACTTGTGTTTTTAATCCAATCTTTGTGTGAGTTTCTACTTGCTGTAAAGTGGTTTCACTCAGATTCCAGTCCAGGGCTGGCAACTTTCAAGGTCCGGGATAATCACGCCTCAATCCCCAGGAATCTTGTTCAAAGGGTTCAGCAGCCAAATTGGCACTTTTTAAAGCATTTATGGGCAAAAAGCCGAATCAATTAATGGTCAATGATGATGATGATGATGACCTAGAGACCATCTTGCTATGGAATCACAAAAACTGTGACGCCAATTTGGGTAAGGGGTGTAAAAGAGGAGGGAAATGGACCACACCTAAAACCACCTTGGTATTGTATTCCCCAAGTCAAAATGCACAGAGGCTGGCAACTCTGCAAAGTCAAATAATTATTAAAAATAATTAGCTACTGTAAACACTAATCAATATCAGTCATATGTCTGTCTTATGCACACCCATTCAAATAAAAGTGTTATTGAACATGTTACACTGTCTGCTTATAACAATGCTATGAACAACATGGCATAAACGCAGCATAACGGCCGGAAGGAGCCATGGACTGTGAACAACCATCTTAAGCTTTCCTGCTTTTGTGTTTTTATCTAAATTACAAACAAAGACGTCTTGTGCTGATGCTGAGAAAAGTACACTTCCGATGTCAGTTTGCAGGTAAGAAAGCTAGTTAGCTTGTTAGCCGTAGCAAATGAAAAAAACTTGCTTGCAAACTTTAGTCTGTTTAAAACAGAGATGTACAGTAGTCTCTTTGCTCCCCTGCCGGACTTCAGCCTTTCTGACATATTTCATTTAGATCCCAGTTCTGTTTCTAATAAAGGAGACCATTATTGCACCTTACACGTTGTGCAAAATGTACTGTATAAGCAGCCAGATGAATAACATAATTTTTGCCCTATTGGAAGCACCTGATCTGTGTTGTATCGTCTATAGCAGAACTGATCGTCCACAAGATCCATACACTTTTGCAAGTTTAATATAAACTCTCAGGCATGACTTATTTACAAGTTAGTCTCACAAGTCTCTGGCCAGCAACTACTTTATCGGTCTAACATAGAGTTGTCATCCTGTCTGCTGAACATACTGTCTCAGAGCACAGTGTAATAGCGCCTCGTACTGGAACATTCATTATAAGCAGATACCTTCTAATTAAGTCTCAAACAAGGTAAGCAAATCAAGTAATGTAGAGCGTTCCACTTGTACTCGGAGCTCGGGTTTTCGGAGTACCCCGAGCTAAAAGTCCAACATAGCTGCTCCGCGCATCAACAGTTGTGAAACCTGTAGTAACATACAGTTATGAGCACGTCTGTGTTATTTGTGTCTCATTAAATCTGTTATGCTGTTTGTATGCACAAAAACAGCGTTGTTATAAACTTGCATTGCTAACAATGGCTAACCTGGCTAAAGCTAATGAAAACAATGAAAATCCGACTTGTAAATGAATCCATCATTCCCAGCTTTGGGTTCCGAGGTAAATGGAACGCATTAGTCGTAACAAGTAAGTATTAACAATATAACTTACAGAGTATCATGTGTAGTAACTTAATATTACAGCTAGGATACCACAATCTCCAATGTACTCTCTGTGGAGGAGCTGGTCAAGGTTGGCACTGGGTTATATTTGTGGCTCAGTGTTTAGGTTATGCTGTAAAATCCCCAGTGACACACACATACACACAGTACGATGTGTGTATGTGTGTGTAACGGAGCAAAGGCCAGTTCCAGCTGAGCCACAAACCAATGTAAGTGAATTTCAAATGTTTCTACACTTGCCCAGAGCAATGTGTTTTTTTATTGTTTAGTGTATATTTTAGAGTGAGGCTGGGTCTTCTGGGACAGACGCAATGAGCAAGAGATTGTTCAGTCAAGAATAGCCTGCAGCCATTTGTACAGTGTCCATTTATATGACAGGAGTGTGTTTCTGTGGGTGTGTCTGGTGTGTGTCCACCCATAAGTGCCTTGAGGGAACAGCAGAGCAGAGTGTATAGAAAGACTATTGGCATTTTACAGTTCACTGCTTCCACTTCTACTGACCACGGCACCCACCGTGAAACCAAAAACAGGTTGCTATGTAAACAGATCAAGTCGTCAACCTCCTTTTACTAAGTGTGGTTAAGTCAGTGACTATAGGTGATAATGATGTGGGTGCTTGCAGGCCATGTAAAAAAAGAAGGATTTTATATGTTATTCTCTTGCAAGTGTCCTGTCTTCCCTGAAATATTGTAAACATACAGTATGTGGTGTTTGGGGGGTCACTCAAACAAGAACGAGTTACTTATCACTTGTTACTTTATCCAAAATGTGATTGGATAATTTTATGTTTTACTCTCAGACAAAATTAATTAGAAAACTAATTACTTCCCTTTATCCTTGTATTTTCTGTTAGATATCTGAACGCAAGGGCAGCAGGCTAGGCGAGGTAGTCCAGACGTCCCTCTCCCCAGCAACCCCACGGCGTTGTGGGGGAGGGTCCACTGAACATTCTGGGATGGGGGAGGAACGTGCTCTGGTTTGTTGGCCTTTCTTCAAACCAATCACAATCTTCGTTGGCGGCGCTAAGTGTCGGACAGAGCCACGGTGCCGCTGCAAAATAGCCTCTGGAAGGAACTTGTTTCGGTGGAACATGTGTACATTTAAAGGTTGTTTTAGTCGTGCAACACAAAACTGAGATGTCTGGATTTACCCTGCAGAGATCTGAGGAGCAGTTAACCACAATCCTCATAACTCTAGGACTTTAGAATGCTACCTCAAAGAAAGAGCAAGATAATGGACATCCGGTGGAAATCCGGCGGCATCTGAACAATTCCGGAAATGAAAGGTTGTTGATGTAGACTAGATCTACCCTTGAGGAGATCCAAAAAGGGGGCGTCCAAGGGGGCATCCAGATCAGATATAGGCCAAAATACCTCATGTGGTTTCTTTCAACAATAAGGAGCAGCAGTTCTACTCCGAGCTCCCTCTTTAACGTCCGAGCTCCTTACCCTGTGGTGGTAAAGGCTGAAAAAATGGTGTTTGTGTGCAGAAGAGGGGTTGCTTTACAAAATGAACATAGTGAGAGGGATTATGTTTTCTGTTAAGTACACACAACACACCATCAGGCGTGTGTTCATGAGCCAGCTATAACTGACTTTTGGGCATTGCTGGGTCAAAGGTACTTGCTCTGTGCTTCCTGTTAAATATGAAAAAGAACAAAAACAGAATGAAGGTAATTTTTACTTATTAAGCTACCCCTCAATATTTCAGTAACTTGTAAAATTGCTCACGTCGCTCTAGTTTAAGTCTCTGACTGACTCTCACTTTCAACTGTCATTTGGCTGGCTCGTTTATTAAGCAAGTGTTAGACCTTAGGAGACATTGACAGAAAGTGTATTTAACTTCTTTAAGAATAAAGTACACACACCAAAAAGGCGGTGCACTGTAGATCCATTTGAAGTCAGAACTGTAACAGTCTTTTAACATCTGTTGAAGTTCGCCCGCATTCGGCTGGTGGCGGGTGCTAATTTCCAAATCTGTGACAAACACACATTCGTTTGAATTTCTCAATTCATGGCTTATTTAATGTGTCATTCCCCCATTGCCTCCACACTTGAGCCGTGTGTAATGGTCACATGCTTGGTATAAGCCCATCAAAGCAGAATTGATTAAAGGCACAATAGTTTTGGTGGAAAACAAACCCCCAAGGCAGCGGCTAATGACACAAAGGCCACCCGCCTTTGGGTTGTATAGGCAGGGGAAACCCTGTTCTCACTTGAGAGTGCTGGTGTGTAGGCCCAACCAGCTTTCTCATGCTTTAAAGGCAGACATTTGATCAAGTGCAGTGACTGTTTGTGACACTGTGTATAAGATAAGTGGACGTTCTGGGTTTCATGTCAGCAAATGTGTCTCTTTTTATTCTTTGAAACGCCTTGGCAAGCATCTTCATGCTTAAAAGTTAATCCAGCAGTCTTCCAGTCTTCCGCAATGGATAGGTGCTTTAGGCCCCCCAAAGTATTCTTAAGCTAGCTTTCATATGAGTGTACCACTGCAAAATGTCAGCTTTCATTAGAATGCATTTAGAAGGATTTGTTCTGGGAGACATTTTTCAGTCTTTGCAATCTCATAAAAAAACAACCATTTCATTACTGTTTGGAGGCAAGCAAAAAGGAAAGAAGCTCAGACCTTGAAAGCATTTTGTTACCTGATGTGAATCTGAAGTGAAGACTCGCCAGGGGGAAACTCATCTTTAGGGGAGGTGAATTGTGTGAACAGCATCCGGTCAAGATGTCCGCGTCCATACAACCTGTCCACCACGCAGACACTGGGACACAAAATGCCGACCTCCCACTTAATATGGTTTTAATGTGTTTGGTCGTTGGCAACATGCCTGTCCTGGGATAGATAGGGATACATTTCCTAACTGTGAATGAAACAGGTCCACTGTGGAGACGACTGTAAGTGCTATGCATTCCTTTTTGTTTTAAATTTTTTTAATAACAACGGATTTTTGCTATAGTAACATTGTGACAGAGAGGAAAGGGAAAGAGCAGCAGCAGAGGGCCCTGGGCGGGACTCAAACCCCAGGCTCCTGTTATGGCGTGTACCATTTTCTCAGAACACAACCGTAGATTAAGAATCAGTCTGCTGATTAAAAACATTTTCTGGGTTCGTTCTGCCTTCTATTAGACCGGGTAAACCCCAGCCCACTCTGCTCAGGCTGGAAACCTGTACAGGTACTGTATTTATCCTGCTTCCGTTACAAATTTGCTGAAAACAATCACAGACTGGCTTATTCACCTGGCACGCTATTGACAGTAGCGGGGATCTTGTTTATCATGGCACAAAAGAGAGCGAGTCAACCGTGTTTAAGGGGAACAACCTACTGCCCGACCAACTTCTTTAATCAGAGTACTTTTGGGGAAATAGTAACGTATTAGATTACTCGTTACTGAAAAACTTGGTCAGATTAGAGTAATGCGTTACCGGCGTCTCTGGTGATAGCCACACTAGCATGCTATAGTTTTCACACTAGCCTCCTATAGTTTTCATTCCTTAAGCAGTAATATCACAGGTTCCACTGAGGATGGTACACACAATCACAGTACTACTAGTACACACCCAACCCGGGGAGCTGCTGGTGTGCACTCCATGCATGGTTTTCACAAGAAGAAATACTGGAATGCTTGCTTCATGCATTTAAAGCATGCATAATTTATTTTTATATATATATATATATATATATATATATATATATATATATATATATAAAAAATAATTAAAGGGCTGTGCAAATGTTTTATGAGGAAGGAAATGCATTCAGACAGACGTTCTTTTCCAGAACAAAGTTTAATCTTTGATGTAGTGGACATGGTGCCTCCAGAGCTGCTGTAGTGACCACAGCGGAGAGATGGCAGTTTGATACATGAAAACAAACCCAGACGTCCCAACCAGAACAACAGATTCAAATATGGGCTACGGCGTGAAGGCTGCTTGACTTCCTCACAATCAAAATGAATCATTAGTAGCTTACACGATTAAAGAGAAACTCCACTCAGTATTAACTGGTTTAAGACAGCCCAAATTCATATTTGGTAACAAATACCTATCGCCAGTTACTTGTTGAAAAATTTGCTAAAGATGTTCAAAAAAAAAAAAAAGAGGACTTTTGGGGGCAGCTAACAATACACTTTGGTCTCAGAACCAAAACCATAGATTAAGAAACAGTCGGCTAATTCTAAACATTTCCTGGGTTGGTCCTCATACAGTTTTTATTCCTTTACCAGTAATATCACACATTCAATGAAAACCACAAATCCCCAAATTTGGTTTGGGTTTTTTTCATATAGTGAAGGATTGCCTACCTGTGCTACTTTTAAATTTAATAACCCATTTAAAACTTCCCTCGGTTACCTGAAAAATGCATTTTCACAAAAACGTGAGTGTTTTTCTTGATACCAAAAGCAAAACCGTGATGGAGTCTTTAGCTGAGTGGGATTTCATGGTAATTCTGTGGCAGTAAAATAATAGCAACATATTCTTGGAAGAATTTTTAAGAAGCAGGCAAACAGTTAGCCACACTGGACTATTTCTTTGTTCAATGTTTGAGAGGCAGGATCAGTGGGGGACTGCAAAACATCCCAAAACCTAAACATTCATTTTCAACACAAATTGTGTGCATTTCCACATGGTGAGACAAACTGGGATCCCGCGACTTCAAAACTCCACTAACAGACAACTCAACCCCAGCAAACTCCAGAGTTACCGTATTATTAAACATGAATGCCTATATTCAGGTAAGGACCTGCTTGCTCATGAACACGGTGGTTATAATAATGCATAACGGCAGCCTTGTATCATTGTCCTCATTTTCCTGTTATTACAGCGATGCATTTGTTCCACACCCACTTTAAAGTGTAGAACTGTGAGGGACAGTGAGTGTCCACAAAGCAAATAAAAACGTGTTGAATCCATGAAACAAATCCACTTCTGCAAAGACTCGAGGGTGGCATTCTCAGTGCGAGGCCTGAAAACACTGACTCCTATAAGGATTCTTAAAATAGAATTCAGAAGAAAAGGGGGGAGGGGCAGTGCAATCAATTGTGAGAAGTTATACTAGTTCCACCATCTATTCCAACTGTGTCGGTATCCACTTGTGTTTGACGTTGAGCTGAAATCAGTTATCCAACCAAGGACCAGTAAGTGGACTGCAGTGGGGAGCTTTTAATTCTTCTTCAAAGTGCTGCACCTTAAGTGTCCTCCAGCAGGTGGTGCCTTTACACTGTCGTATGATGACATGCAAACAAACTGTGGGAAGTGAGAATACAGACCAAAAAAATACCCAGTGTATCTAAACTTCATAATTGTGTAAACAAAAGCTAAAACTAAAAATCACCGACTGCTACATAAGTTACTTTATTGATGCATACAACAGTTAAGAATGAAATCAATGTGGCGCGTTCTTTTATAAACACACTGGGATAGATACACTGCTGCATGGGTTGGAGCCCACTGGCTCACTTCTTCTGCTCAGTCTGTTGCAGGACTGACTTTGATGCTATACGTGTTAATAAACATGTCGCAGAAATTCAATTACAGAAGCTGGGTTTTATTTGCCTCCATTTAAATGAGAAAACGGCTCACTGATTTGTGTTATTAGATGTTATGGAAGTAGTTAGTAAACAGAACTCTTCAGGT
This sequence comes from Etheostoma spectabile, assembly GCF_008692095.1. Lineage (NCBI taxonomy): Eukaryota > Metazoa > Chordata > Actinopteri > Perciformes > Percidae > Etheostoma > Etheostoma spectabile. The sequence goes on along the minus strand of NC_045745.1, from coordinate 16,275,659 downwards.
TTTGTATATTCCAAAAGAGCTAAATTGTGGAAACATCCTTTGGCTAGAAAATGCTGTCTTTTTACTGTAATAATACATAAGAAGAGTCCAACCAAAAAAAAAAAAAAAAAAATGTACCAACAAGTATTTTTTGTAATGTTTGAGTTGAAGGTGAAGGATTTTGTTCGCCTTTTTTGCACGGCTGAGCACCTCGCGTTTTGTTGCTCTATTCGCCTCGCGTTTTTGCAGGTGGAACCTGAATGCCTCGAGGTAAAAAGAAAAAAAAAAAAAGCTTTTCAATGCAAAATGCAATTCAACCCCGAGTGAAAAAGCACTTTCAGGACGGGTGATTTCAATGGTTGCATAGCAAGAATAACCAAAATATGCAACTGGCATGGCTCTGGTCTGATTGGGCTGCTGTAACGAAAAAGGCAGTGTGGTGCGCCGCACGTTTTTCAACTTGCAAATGCGCTCTGTCTGATCATGGCCTCAAGGTTTCAGTGTGCTTCAAACTAAGAGCTCGTCAGATCCTCTCAAAGGGTTTAAAACCCCTTTTTGAAGCAGAACCCAGGGGACAATTTTCTTTAATTTTATGAAAACGAGAATATAACAATCACAGTTGTCGCAATCACAAGCATGGCTGGCCAGGAGTGTGGACGTGTGAAACTAGGCAGGGTTTCACCTTTAAACCTCTCTTTTTTTTCTTTTCTTTTTTTTTTTTACAAAGTACTGTTAGAGTGTACAAGTGAATGCAACACCATGAATGCCTTTCTGAAAATGCACACCGTTATACCTATTTGACAACATCATTGAATGACTCTGGTGTCTAAGTCCTTCCGACTGAATGGTTAAGATGATCCTAAACACACCGTCAGCATCTGAACTGAAATCTTGACACACCCAACATCCCAAACAGCCACAGTAACCTCCTGTAAACTGCAGCAGCAGAGTCTGATCCAACGTCAGTAAGTTTGGGAGAGAATGCTGTGAATTCCTCACACACATATCCTTCTAATGCTACCCACCTTACCCAGTAAAATAAATTCAGCTTTCCCTATCTGGGTATCTACTTTGAGAAGATAACCGCCTGACAGCTTTCCGCTGCTTAATGCTACAAATGAGCCCCAGAGACATGACAGCCATAGCTGAGATGTATGCTCCAAAGACTTATTGATGGTCATTGGTGGTCAGTAACCAGAATTTGGGGGTCTGGCATTTTAACACAAGGGAAGGTGATAGAAGCTTTCACAGTTGCACAGACTGAAAAAAGCATCTTCCAATTAATGTAAGATGATCTTCCTTAGCAGCAGTATGGTCAAGTTGAGTTCCATTACACACGCCGAATCAAATGTCCCAGACACGAGAGGCTTGGATGGTGAAAACTTGGTGAGGTCATTAGTAGACCTCTGCTCTCAGTGCACTTCGTGGTCAATCAGTGAGGACAACCAGGGTATTCCAAACGGTAATGTCCTCACAGGGGGGGTGGGGATGAGCTAGTGTTCAACGTTTCCTCCTTCCGCCTTGTGTCCCCGCGTGTTTTTCTCATGCTCGCATGAATTACAGCGTCTCTTTTGGAGGCACAAGAGTTGGTGAAGAGGCATCCATTGCAACGTGATGAGAAGTGTGTGAGGGGGTTGGGGTGGGGGGGGAATTGGTGTTACCATATGTGGGATTCACAGTGAGTCATTTTAATGACGCCCACCCCCCCACCTAGCCGGCGGTAGTTCATTCCTCCGTATAACCTGGAAAGGGAGTCAAATGGTGAGAAAGGAGAAGTTCAAATGTTCTTTTGTGCAGTAGAAACTACACGTCAAAATAAAGTGTTCTGGTACTCATGCATGGGAACATGGCAAAATAGACAAGACCGATTAAAGAAAGTGAATATTAATTGCTGAAAGCCTTCTTGGGGTTTTAATAGGCCTGTACTGTAAAGTTGTTCATGCACTGGTCTGGCTACTCCACATAGCAGTCGGGGATGGGAGGACAACCTGCTCCGGTTCATCGGCCTTTATTTAAACCAATCCCAATCATCTTGGGCGGCGCTAATCACAATCAAAGCTGCGGTGCCGCTGCAAACGTGTTCGTTTAAAAGTTGTTTTAGTTGTGCAACAGAAAACTCAGATTGGACAGATAGTCTAGCTAGCTGTCTGGATTTACCCTGCAGAGATCTGAGGAGCAGGAAATCACTCACAACCTTAGAGGCCGCCGATACAGTGATATGTCCAGGTCTTAAACCAGACTGAAAAACACTTCCCATAAAAACAAAGAATCAGCGATGGCGCTCATATCTGTATATGTAGTTTTGCTTTATTCTTTTCACAATTGTGTACTGTACTTAGTAACTGTGTTTGGTAACGTCATTATTTCACATGGTACCACTTACCTCCATGTGTTGGCATCAGGGTCGTAGACTTCTATAGTTTTAAGATACGTCGTCCCATCGAAGCCTCCCACTGCCATCAGCTGACCATTTACTACAGCCAAGCCCACCTACACACACACACACACACACAAAAAAGCCTTTTTTTTTAAAGATTTTTTAGGGCTTTTTCCTTTATTAGACAGGAAGAGACAGGACATGGGGGAGAGAGAGGGGACGACACACAGCAAAGGGCCTAGAGTCGGATTCGAACCCAGACCGCTGCGAAGAATTATGCTAACATCGGGCTCACGCTCTACCGTGTGAGCTACAGGTCGCCCAAGAACACAGCATTTTTGTAATGTCATGATTTTTTTAATAAATCATTTTACAAATTAAACGCAGTCTATCTCATTATAACATATGAATGCAATGAAATGCAATAACTAAAACTACACAGGAACAAACCTCATGTACTAACCACACAAAATCCCAACGCACACACTCACCCCGCTCCGTCTGGACGTCATGGCAACTACAGGAGACCACTGGTTTGTCCTGGGGTTGTATCGCTCAGCGCTGCTCAGCTCTGTGGTGTCGTCTCTCCCCCCGACAGAGTAAATCATGTCCTGGTAGACGGCACAGCCGAGGTGCTTTCTCCTGGTTCCCATCGGAGACACTGTGTGCCAGCGGTTCTCTTGAGGGTTGTAGCGTTCCACTGAGAAGAAGAAAAAGAAAGGAGAAAGGAGGGAGAAAAAAATGTCACATTAAACCAAAAAAAAGAAAAAAAAGGATTGCAAAACCCAAACTGGCAAACCCAAAGCAAAAAGCCGTTTCCACTCCCACAGATGACTGTAGTAGGCTTTTTTGTGAGGGTTCACTCTATTGTGCATTTAAACAATACAAATACACACACATGTACACATTGCAACAAGTTTCTACCTGATGCCACCTCTCCTCTCATTCCTTACCCACTCTTGTCAAGGCTCTGGGTTCATTTAATATTGCACTTATCACACGACTCAGTACTCTACCTGTATTTAATGGTGACGTCCCATCAGACCCTCCTACAGCGTACAGGAAGCCCCCCAGCACAGCCACAGCTACACCCAGTCGCCTGGTGCTCATGGAGGCCACACGAGTCCATTTGTTCTCCTTGGGATCATACCTAAAGCATAAGGAGGACGCCATTCTATTACTAGGGTACGGACTAGACATTAGATATTTTTCCAATATGATGCTGATCTGAGCTGTAAGCAGCATATTATCTGCAGGGTAAAAACCTAAAAAAAAAAAAAAAAAACTTAAAAAATGATTTGTAAGTGTTTCTCAAAGAAACCTTGAACATTTTGGGTTGACTGAACTAAACTGCAACACAGCATTGGGTGGCAGCCTATATTATATGTCCCAATAAAAAAAAATTAAATGACCACATTTTCTTTAGTTTTGTGTGGGTAGAAAATGTGTCTGGCTGTGTATGGTGTGTGGGAGCTGCGTGTGTCCTTGCTGCAATAGCAATTAAACCAACGCTATATAGTCTGAGAGGGATGGCGTGTTAATGGCCCGTCTGCAATAACAAAGGATACAGAAGCTCTTGGGGGTTGGACTTAGCGGTTATAGTACCCCTAAAATGCCTGGCAGAGTGGCGGTGCAAGTGTTAACATCCCTAGTGTCTGGGTATGAACTTCGGGGATACAAAGACTTACATCAACAGTTTAACACAGACACAAGAGTTTGGACAGACACCTTTCAACAATGTTGAGACAGGAAACCCCATCCTGTCCCCCGACAGCATACAGATAACCACCGAGGACAGCCACTCCTACACTGGTGCGACAAGTGCTAGTGGGGGCCACATCACTGCTCCACTGATTGGTCTTAGGGTCATATCTGGACAGGAGAGATGGGAAAAATTAAATAAATAAGACTTTGTAAGTTTACTTCTAGATCTGAATATCCAGATGAAGCATCGTGTGAGCGAGACACACCTCTCCACAGAGTTGAGGTACGACGAGCCGTCGTGACCTCCCACCGCATACAGCAAGTCATCCAGAACACTGACGCCGACGCCACATCGCCGTTTACTCATCGACGCCACCATCCGCCACTCGTTGGTCTGGGGATCGTAACGCTCCACGCTGGAAATGGCGTCACCGCTGCACCAACCCCCAACTGAAGGACAAGGAGACGAGAGTCCACTGAATTCAATTAACACAATGGAGGAGAGTCATTTCATTCTGCAAGATGCACTTTTTACAATCCTCCACACTGGCGGTACTGTCTGCAGAAGTCTCTATACGCCTCTATATTTGATGCAAGGGAAACCCTGGTTGCAATTTATAAGGGGTGGGGGGAAATCAAAAATCTTATGTATTGTGGTTTTAAAAAATTCTTTTAAAAATTCACTTCTTTTACCATATATATATATATATATATATATATTCACCTAGACATTATGCTTATGCAGTATCGGACATCTTATCAGTTTCCAGCAAAATAGAGCAAAAGCAGAATATACATGTTATGTACTTCTTTACAGATGAAATTAATGACAGTATGGCATGCCATGTGCATTTTTTGTAGAAAGCAATTAGTTTTCATTAGTGCATTATTTAACTTTTGTTTTTATTAAATAAGTAAAATAAAATCGCAATACAAGTTGAATTGGCACCGTGAGACAAACGCATCATGTCCCAGCCCTGTAATGTATTTCCTAAAAGACACTGACCTGCAAAGAGTACCTCTCCACAGCGGATGGGTTTCCTCGGCCGGGTTCTGGGGCCCTGCATCAGTGGCCTCTCCTGCGGCAGCAGCAGGTAATTCTTCGCCTCATCAACCAGGTCTCTGGAAACACAATATAATCCCAAACCAAGGTTACATATTGTCACCGTACCATCCTCATCATATTAAACGGAGGTAGAAGAAGTTTCTCCCTTTTCAACCTCAGTTTGTTTGTGAAGTTCACAATTTAGAAGAAAAAAACGATCACCAATGTTTCGTCTGGCAATTTAAAGAATTCCACCAAATTACTGGATCCAGATCGGCACCAGCAGCATTTTCCCACAAAAACATTGAAATGGTAGACGAACAAACAAACAGCACTAACCTGCACTCCTCGTCACTCTTAATAAGAGGGTCGGACCCAACGGTGCCCACCAGGAACTTGGGGCTGAGCAGCGGCAGACGGACATGCTGCAGGACCTACACAACCCAGAACACAGGTCAGTCCGTTCTTAAGTGTTGCAACACTGAGGGAAGGGGACTGGCATGTACACATATAACTAGGGCTGCACATTATAGCAATATATAATTATTATATACTATATATGAGTATAGCAATTCTTTTCAAAATCACATTATCCAAATAGCTAAAGGGTGGTCCAATATTTCTAATAGGCAAAATATGTATCAAACCATTCTGAATTTGGTATTATGGTGAGGCAGAGACGCCACGGCCAACAAATCATATCCTACACCGTGCAAAAAAATATTTTTCTGGTACAGATCTTCACAAAAATCCCACTACAATCATTGAAAACAATTGGATTGAAATGTTTTTCAATGAAAACAATAATTTTACAAAAGTGAGCATTCCCACCGATATCGTTCATCATATCGCAATTGCAAAATCAGTCAAAAATAAAGACATCTTCCCCATAACGTGCAGCCCTATAACCACACAGCCAACCAACAGAGCCAGTTAAATGTTGTGGTAGGACATTTCTTCAGCCACTGACCTGGGGTAGCTGTGGTCTGCGTTCCTGGATGCTGTATTTCACCCAGGCCATCACAGCGTTAAACACCTGTTCCTCGCTCCGCACATTGAGCTCATCGCTGGAAATGATGTCGATCAACTGGTTGGCAGGCAGCAGCATGAACTCCTCACTTTCCATTACCTACGACAACAGAGTAGAGCAGCAAGTCAAGCAGCTGTGCCATCTATTATCACAACACCACCATCACTTCAGTGCTTTCAATGAGCAATTTAATTTAATCACGATAGATGGCACATGGAAATTATTCTTATTTTTGAGGAACATGTGTACTTTCAAAATTTGTTTTAGTCGTGCAACAGAAAACTCTGATTGGACAGATAGTCCAGCTAGCTGTCTGGATTTACCCTGCAGAGATTCTGCTGCCAACATAGTCCGGTCACTTGGGCTCTACATTATTCAGTTCCCTTTAGTCAACACAAGAAAATATATAGTCATTTGATATGTCCGTTTCTCTGTCTATCAGCCAGTCAACGAATTTATCACATAATCTATGGTTTGTCAGAAATGTCTGCAGACTTCTCTTTTATCACCTGAAGTAGCAAATACAAGAGTCCGATACAAGACAACAAGAAAAGCATGTGTCAGTTGTTATGCAGTCACTTTTTCCAATGACTTAGCTGCAAACCAAAAATTGACATTCTGGCTGTCTTCATTAAAGTCTCTGGCTGAAGGATAAATTCTTCAAATATCTTGATGCTCATTATTATTTCATATTATTACTACTAGCATATAACTAGCTGCACAAGGCCAGATATTTGTATGCATTTACAAAGTGGGACTGCAACTGAGAAGAGTCCAATCACTTTTTAGGTTTGGAAAACTGCCTTACACTTTGAGTGCATACATGTATCTTGAAAAGCAATGTGCATAGTATGTGTGTGCGTTTGTATGTATGTATATGGGTATGCAGCTATGCATGTATATGGGTACATTTATAGGGGAGGAGGCCTTCCTGTTACAATTTTTTAAAGATTTCACTAATCCTTTATGTTTTCGGTTTCATTACTGGTTCTGTAATGGTTTTAGAGCTGGGCGATATGGAGAAAATCAAATATCACAATATTTTTGACCAAACACATAGATGTCAACATTGCGGCGATATTGTCAACACAGTGAGATTTTTGATAAATAATCACCAATAATGTGGATATAATGACTAAGTGGGTTAAGGCAAATAATAATAAAACAGCTAGTAAGTCTGGTAAGTTCAGAAGATAACATCACCTTAATGAAATGTAGCCTGTAAAACCAGGAACAGACAACTCTTATTTCATATTATGATATTACAACATCCAAAATTTAAGACGATTTCTAGCCTCATATATCAGTGTCAATATAATTTAAAATATTGCCCGGCCCTAAATGGTTTGCTTGCTTATCTGGACAGTTCTTGCCACCTTGTAGTCCACGGGGTGCTGCTGGTGTAATGTGTATTGTGCTTGTCCTGGGAAAACTCAATAAAAGAGATTTGAAGAAAAAAAGAAAAGACAAGTACAGTGAAGATAAGTCTTCTAAATGTGATGCTGTGACAGCTTTCCTCTTCCTCTGTGTTGTGTTAACACAACACTCTCACATCACACGAGTCTCAAACTGAGGTTTGTAATCAGGAGTCAATAGACTGGCTGGACTGTTTCCATGTTTACAGTCCCCTGTCGAACTAATCTATACTGTCAAACAGAGACGCACACCGACAACTGTATAAGTTACAGTGTGCACACATCCTGAGGCTTGGAAAAAAGCTCGGTAAACACGATGGAGAAACAAACCAACTGAGCTATGAGCGCGTGACATTACTTAAAATGTAAACACAGACAAATGCTTGATTTCATGCTTTCCTTAGAAATTAGTTAGGTAAAGTAGCCATTGTAATTGCTCATTTTCCTGCTTTAACCAGACGTAAGAGGGTTTTTTTGTGTATTTATTTTTATTGTTTTAACCAGATGTAAGTGTTTTTGACTGTTTTTAAACAAGCGTGTGTGCATAACAAAGACTAAAAGACGAGAATAAAGCTCTGACAGTGGCAGGATAAAAGGGAACTATGGCTCATTGCTGTGCGTTTTTATGTAAATCTGAATAGGTTTGCTTGCGCAGCTTAAAAATGATTACTTGTAAAATGAGGACATGTGAATGGTTAGACAGAGCATTTTCTTTTCTGCACCTTCAGTCTAAATTTACCAGGGGAACCAACAATTCCGCGTTATATCTATGAGCGGCGCAACATAAACTCAATCTTCATATATATATATATATATATATATATATATATATATATATATATATATATATATATATATATATATATATATATATATATATATATAAAATAAGGGGCCTTATGTCATTTGTTGTACTATATAGTACAACATATGACTTTTAAGAACTCTAAAAGGGACTATGGACAGTTATTTCTATGTATCCATGTTCTTACCTCCTGGAAGTTGTGTTGGGTGAACTTGTCTGCAATGCGGAGCAGCTCGCGGCAGGAGTGCGTGTCTGCAAAGGCCCTGATGCCCAGACAGTTGGAGGGATCCAGCTGCCTCTTGAGGAACTCGCAGCAGGCCTCCTGGATCTCAGCCAGCTGGAGAAGGCAGGCCGCAGGGAGCAGCGTCTGGACATTTCCCTCCTCTACTGTCACCTAGGAGCAGGGAGGTCCGGACATCAGAAACTCCTCACCTTGAGTTTGTCCATGAAGCTCCAATTCATGCATTTTTTAGCAAGATTTGTCGAGCAGTGCATCTCCCATCTGAGACGTGGAGCCTGTAGCTCTCTCTACAGGCCTCTGCTCACACAGACAGAGACTCTGAGGATGACCTGTTCCAGTCAATTCCAACACGCTCTTTGCATTTTTGATTACATACCTTACTATACTGTAAGGGAGATATGGTGTCTTGGAAATGTGGTTCTTTTTAATAAATCAAGTCGTGGATTTGTTTGTGCATATGACTGTTAAAATCTCTTAATTACATCCACTGTTGCAAGTCTTGTTCAGCGACCGTCATTTCCACAAATTTGACTGCCAGCTGATTTTTAGATAAGGTGACCTAGTGATGGCCAAATGAAGCTTCAGGAATCAGTGTCTTTGTTTTCTGAGTCCACTAGATGGCGCTCTTGGTTTTAAGAGAAAGGCCTAAGGCATTACAATTCAGTATGTTCTCAACCCTTTGGTGAATAGAGACACTGGTTCACAAAGCTTCATTTGGCCATCACTAAGGTGACCATCTGCACGCTTTTGGTCAATGCACATTGCAATTTGTGTTAGTACAAACAACGCACCATCAATCCTTAATGCCACATAGAAACACTGTCCATTGCCACTGTTGTTACCTGGGATGTGTAGGCAAAATCAATGAGCAGCTCCATGGCTCTCTCATCGATGTCGCGGATAACCACTTCTGTCTGCCTACTCTCAGCCAGCTCTCCAGTGAACATCGCCCTGAAAACAGCATGGAAATCAAGAGATCTTACTGTTACAGCCAGCAATCAAAGTACTCCCCC
>NC_045745.1:16258753-16266040 GCF_008692095.1 Etheostoma spectabile | reverse complement strand
TGTTAATTCATTGGCCAGTGGATTCATGTCCAGATAGGTTTCCCTTTACTAGATGCGAGTTGAATTTAATGTGTGTCTCCTTGTACCTGAAGTAGGGGCTGCAGGCCGACAGAATCACACGGTGAGCGTAGATCTTCTTGGCACCCACCACTAGCACCACGTCACAGAGCTCACGGTGTTTTCTCAGCAGGTTGATCACCTCCAGGGTCTGTCGGGGGTGTTTGTCCGAGACATAGGGCATGCGTGCAGGCTGGGGGACCCCTTCAGGGAGCTTGTTGGGGTCCCCCAGAGTACAGCGGCTGGTGATGTCCATTCCAGTGGCGTCTTGGCGTGCGCTGGTAACCCTAAACATGAACCAGATGGGCAATAATTAGACATTAAACCTTCGAAAGTTAAACTAAAATCCTGCATTACACACTAGAGCTTGACTGATAGTGGATTTTTACGGCCGATACGATACAAATATTTAATCATTTAAAAATCCGATATATATATTTTTTAATATATCCAGAAACACGTGACAAAAACATAAACAGATTACCCTAACATTAGTTATTTGTAGTTATTCATGAGTTCTCACTAAAATAATAATTTGTTTTATTTTCACAACAGAGGAACATCAAAATATATTAAAGTTCTGATAAATAAAATGCAAAGACCCTATCTATTTGCATGATAGAAATTTTAGGAGCAAGCCTTTTTTGAAGCTTAATTCCTACTGTGTATATAAAAAATAAAAAAAGGCAATCACTGCATCTGCTGCTTCCATTCTGACCATCCATTTTAATCTGTCTCTTGTGAGGCACACGACTTTGTGAGAGTGCAACGCAAATATGTTTAAGGAAAGCATTTTAAAAGCTGTAGTTTGTGGAGTTGCATTACTTTGAAAGGTGTCTTCACATAGGGGACTGGATCCTGTGTTTACACCACATTAGCAGCGTCGCTTAAAAAAAACTTTCAACCCACATGGAAATTAAACACCCATCATGTGATTTTGACTATGCTGTATTTCTGTTTAAATTGTAACTGGTGTGCCGTCTTGGCCAGGTCTCCCTTGGAAAAAAGATTTCAATCTACCTTTATTTAACTTCCTGGTAAATAAAGGTTAAATAGAAAAAAAAAAATCATGGTAGTGACATTTAATCAAAGCAAAATCACATTCACAGTCAACAATCTAGACCAGGGGTCTTCAATGTTTAAGCCAAAACTAAAAGAGACGGAGCAGGGACCACTACTTTCTACACACCTTTTTTTGCATAGAATACTAAGCTATTAAAAAAGCCTAATAAATGTTTTAATGTTAAACAAACATGTGGCACAGTGAATCCTTTGGGATGAACTGTATGGATGGCCTTAGTGACTACCTTACCTATAAGGCCAGTAGGCCTATCATTAGTGGAGAGTTATTTTTGCTAATAATATGTTGGACATAACATGTTACAAATAAGAATAATTTGGACCCTGTTGAAGATCCCTGGTCTAGACAGAGTCTGGAAATAATACCAACATCTCTTTCAATCTGGAAAAGGATCATATAAAATTGCCTTCATACCCCACCTACCTGCGCATTGGCTTTGCGTCCATGCACTGAAGAACAACGTCTGGTCCCACGCCTTGGGTTGATCTACCAGGACGACAAAACAAATTAGATTTTCTCTTTAGTCAGTCTGTCTTCACCACAAATGTAACAGATTTTAAAGTCAATGCAGCAGTGTTTGCCAAAGGGTCCTTTCACAAAGTTAGTTTTTTGTATCTAGTTTTATGTTTCCATTTGTTTATCATTGTAGTTTGTGCAATACGACCGGTCTTGCTTCCCAATTTGACCTGTAGCCATGTCTCCAAAAAAAATACTGAGATCAGATTGATCCTTAGCTTACAATGAGTCAGTTTATCCAACACACCTGTACAATCTATTACAATCAAATAACGCCGCCCTGCAATAAACCGTGCCTTTGTAAAGTTGAGGATGGAACGATTTTGTTGACACTGTGTCAAACAGGTGTTTAAAGGTGCTCCAAGCAATGTCCCGCGTGTTTTAGGCTACAACATTTTTTTGTCACATACAGCAAACATCTCCTCACTATCCATGAGCTGCCTGTCCCCAGAACACACTATTAAAAAACGCGTTCTCTTTGGCTGGATATATGTACGACACAATTCAACTACAAACACCAAAATTAATTTATGGTGCACCTGTCAAATTGCTAGTGAGTGTTCAAATAATTTTAGCCACTCAATAGATTATCATTGTTTTTGGGCTGGTGAGTGAAGCAAAGCTACCAGCCACTTGCATATTTTATCAGCCTTTGGCTGGTAGATTTATTCTGGACCCTGTTGATGTACAAATGAAGCTTCATGAACCATTTGTTGTATTTGTTGACCACACAAGATGGAAAAAAGCTTAGAGTGGAGTGGCAATTCAGTGTGTTTTAACCCTAAATTGAACAGAAAAAAATGGTTCATGAAGCTTTATTTATATAACATTTGATTGATTCATTTGGTCATCACTATTAAATGATGGAACCTACATTTCTGATAGAGTATGTCCAAAAGCACTACACAACAGGCTTCACATTGGCATTGTATTGAGCTCCAATACATTTCACAGATGGAACTATTGAACAGGTAACTTAGTGTATTTGCTAGTTACACAGGTGTCAATTTTTAGTGCTACGATACCTCTTGTTGTAGAATATAACACTTTGGAGTACAGTATTCCCATACAATGTATTCTGTGGTTGTTGTATTCAGTGAGTTTAAGACAATGAACGAAATGCATGAGAGTTAACATTTTTTTCTATCACTATAATACAATTTGGCATCTGTCCTTGTTTAAATAATTGTAAATCTGATATTGCCAGCAGTACGTTTGGGACTCAGTTGTCACAGCATGCAGCAGCTAGGTGGAGCACAGTTTCAGATCCCATGAGCAGGGTCCAAAATTAGCACCAGCTACTCGCCAAATGCTGGTAATATATGCAAGTGGCTGGTAGCTTAGCTTCACTCACCAGCCAAAACACAATGGTAATTTATTAAGAGACTGGTAAAATGTGAACATTAACTAGCTAGCCATTTGGCTGGTAGACAAATAAGTTCATTTTGGACCCTGCCCATAAGGCCTACACTAACGTCATTAACTGTATCACACATAAGGATTAAATAGTGTGAAACCAGGAAGGCAAACCGATAGCTAGTGTTGCTCGGATCAGATGTCTAATTAGCTAGATACTTTTAACATCAGCTTTGTGTCAGAATATCCCCATGTCCGTCATTTCACCTCATGTAACGTTACCGTTAATACACGTTTCATGTGAGTGGTTTGTTTCTAGCTACATTTTTTGCAAGCTTAGTAAGTAGTTAAGATAGCTAACTGTTTGTTGTTAGCCATCTCAGTCAATCAGTTTCAGCCGGACAGATCCGGATGCTAAGACAGTTTGCTAACACTAGCTAGCTAACGTTAATCACAATTTCCTATGGTATGGTCAGTTTTGGGCTCCTGTGAGGTTAATTAATGGTTGTTGAAAAACGTGCTTCCAAAACTGCGCAAAACTATACAAATCAATGTTAGTAAACTTAGCTACCTAGCTAGCTCATCCACGGAGGACGTCGGTTAACGCTATGTCCTGTCGCTAACTTTAACTCTCAGGTAGCTAGCTAACGTTAGGAATCCACAGGCAATTCCTAACACAGCAAAAGTAGACCATTAAAGATAATCGATACAACCAAAGAAAAAAAAATGTAACTAAATCTAAAGACATCCCCTTGTAAGCCAACATGTTAAGCTAGCTAGGGTGTCTGTGGCCGTTTGAGTCTGTCTCAGCATCAGGTCAAAAACCCCAGATAACGTTAAATAAGTTAGCGTTAACTCCTCCCAGACTGCATGTGTACACTGTTATAAGTATAACTATCTGACAAAAGGTAGACACGTTCAAGACGGAATTTACCTTATATTTCCATTCCAAAGACAGAAAGTAGTTGCCCAGGTTGCTAATGTTTACAATTTAATGCCGTCGGCTAAACGCTGGTCTTCCCCTGTATTATGCGCATGCCAAATGCCAAGCGCTACTTCCGGTCACAGTTCTTTTTTCAAAATAAAAGTACGAGATTACGTCATCGCATTATTTGTAAAGCCTACAAATTAGACACTATTTTACAATTACACACATGTACAATTTATGAAATAATTAGATTAATATCAAGGAAATGTACATAGTTTAAACTTTAACCAAGACAATACCTACAGTTTAAAGTGAGTCAAGCCTTCAGTTTTGAAGCAATGCAAAGGTGGAAAATGTGTTACCGTCTTCCCTTTGCCTTGAGGGGAAAGAAGAAAAACAAGTGCTTACTTATATTTGAGTAAATGTTTATAAGCCTAAATACAACAAAATACCTATTATACAATCCTACACAAAGTAGAGTTTAAAAATTTACGACAGAGAATCAAAAACCCTGTTTATTGTAGGGCTATTGAATAGGTCTTAATGTTGTGTCCACCATGGAAACAGTTGCAGCCAACAGAGTATTCATCCAAATTTCCCCAATTCTTCATCAGACCCATGAAAGTGTCTAAGAGATGTCATTCTGACCAACTTCTTTCTGTAGTTTCATTCGAGACGTGCTGTGTATATTATTTAGATGATCATTAGAGGTCTCTCACTAATGAGGAGAGATCCACAACTTCAGGATGTCTAGACACTTTTTTTTACCCAATGAGGCAAGGATTTAACACAAAAAATCTTGCCAAAAATAGACAAATTAATAAAGACTAAATATTCTAAGGTATTCATATGTTTATTTCAAAGGAGGTCTTATTCTATCAACTGGAGTCTCCTAAGCAGGAAACAGAGGTTAATTATTACTGTTAACCTAAGTTGGTCTGGTGATTTTTGGTTATTTTCAAGACTATAAAATGGAGGTTGGGATAGTCTGACATCATGGGAGCGGTGGGGTATGACACATGTGCAAAATAACTGGAGCATTTACCAGCCATTAAGCCTTTAATCAAGTGCAGACCAGCCTTTACTGTGCATGTGTTACACCCTAATATTACCCTTTGTTACTTAGGAAGGTCCAGTCTGAGGTGTGCAGCAGGATCAGCACCATGGACAGCGTTGTTGAACAAATGCTTGTGTTGCTGGCTTTGATTGATGACAGGAGAAAGCTTGCAGAATAAATCATCAGCAAACATCTGATTGGTCATCCACTTCCACGTGGAAAGTTAAAGGATTTCTCAACAGCCATAAGTATTAGGGCCAGGTTAAATCAAATTTGTTAAAATATAGTTTCTCAAATGTCATTATCCACCATCATTACTAATGTGTGTAAAGCCTTCATCTGCAGAGGAACTAACTGTAGTGGAGTAAAAATAGCAGTCTATTGGAAGCAGACAATGGAAAGTACTAAAACAAGTTCCCTAAACTGTACAGTACACATTTGAGTGGGTATAGCTACATTGTATCAGTAATACCAACTTTGAACAATTCATTCCAGAGACAAAATTAAATTTAAGAAATTAAACTTTTGTTGCAACCATGAACTTTAATTTCCAGTATTTCAAACATCTAACATGAAATCTATTCCCAGTGTGCAGTTCATACAGTCAGACATTGTATTGCTTTGTCTTGAACACATGCTCTAGTGAAAAGAAAAGTGGTTGTTTTAACAGACATCGGCACTGCAAGTGGAGAATGGTCCGTCTACACAGCAAGGAGCAGGAGAATCTATGATCAGCGCTTCGCATTTGCAATATAAACCAAATTTATATAAAAAAATAAAATAAAAAAGTCTTTACAGAAGAGAAACCATCTTTTGAGTGCCCAACTGATCATTTTATCATCCTCAAACCTCCTTAAACAACTGAAAACCAAATCAAAACTCAGTTATCCCTTTCCAAAGTGCCTTAGCTCATATTCTCCAAATAAATTAAGTACAAAAATGCATAACATATACATATTAACAAAAATGTAATCTCATATACCCATAGGCATAAATTTGTTTTCAATTGTCAAAACCTATTCTCACATGTGAATCTTTGATTAGATGGAAGTTATAAACAAGTTAATTCCAGTTATTTGCTCACACACAGTGACAATTAAACTAATAGTTTAATCAAATTTCTGGCATTTTGGACAGTCTATTAAAGTCTTCCTCACTACACTTGTATTAAAGAGTAATATATGCTCTTCATCTCCCATCAGCCAAACAGTCTTCAGTTTGAGAGGCAGGCTGTAGCTCAGGCACGGCTCACTGGCAGTTGTGTCAGCGAATGGGATATAAGTGGCTGAAGTAATAGGGGGTCTGGAGTTTGGACTAGGGAAGATATAAAAAAAAAAAAAGATATTAATAAAAATGCATTCTTTGTAATAACAGGTTTTCTGGATTTTATGAGGTGATGTTCATTTTCTGCATGGTAAAAATCTTGGCTCAGTGTAGTGTTGGCCAACATGCTTTCTCACCATCCATATAAGTCAGTGTATTGTAGAGGGGTGCATCTGGGGACATATAGGTTGTGTATTGGAGATCCTCCATTAATGGTGGTGTCAGCTGACCAGGAGCAAATGATGTCATCAAGGTAGAATTTGGGCTGATGTATTTCTTTTGACGAGCTCGACAGTTCTGAAACCATACCTGAAGAGAGAATGGATTGATAGCTGCTGAAGTGGACCCTGCTGGTTCCACACTTCCCTTTTATTTGTCCAGACAGAAATATGAAACTACATTAGTTGTGCAGGAACCGTTAGTTGATGCTCCTACACTTTTGACTTGAGTACAGTAGAAGAAGCTTCAGTTTCTATATTGTTGAAATTACCCAACAATCTAATGCAAAGGAAGGGGCCAGATAGCTTTACAATTTAGGATTTGATCATTTGAGGAAATGCGGCTGTCAGGGCATGTTCATGCAAATAATGGAGCTATTAGTTAAATTTTTAATTGATTAAAAATCAGGTAGTGGGACTGTAAAGAAAATGTCAAAATAAAGTTTCATGAACCATAAATTGTATGCGCTGACCCCACTAAATGGCGCTCTCGGTTTAAAAGAAAAAGGAGGTGCCAGAATGACAAATGGTGGTGTGGTTAACTCTTTGAGCAGAGCGCTCATCTAGTTGGCTCAGAAAATAATGTTCAAGCTTCCTTTGGCCATCTAAAAATGGCAGTTCCACAGGAACATCTATTGGCTGAGCATGTTCATTTACAATTTTAGTGGCTTAAACTATAAAGCCGAATTTTATTGCAGTCCTACAGATTCACTTTTTTGTTATGCGAGAATTTAGACAGACAATTCTTTTT
>NC_045745.1:16234116-16258743 GCF_008692095.1 Etheostoma spectabile | reverse complement strand
TTTTTTAAACTATTGAGCACCGTAACGGTTGCCTTACCTGAATAACTCTACGGCTCAGTCCGGTCCTCTCTGCCAGTTTCTGGAGAGTCTGGGCATCTGGGTTGTTATCTTTAGCAAACTGAGTTTGCATTACCTACACAAATTGATGACAGAGGGAAACATGTTAACATTGTTGAAATGAAGAGTGCTCAGTCTGTGTTCAAACAATGTATCAACTGCCAGTACAAATCAATGTCATGTCAAATATCACTGGCTTATTATTCTACCAATTTAAAATAAAAAAGTCAGTGGCTGGTTAAAATCATTTTTAAAATGGGGATTTAATTGGGCATGCAAACCGCTAGTCAGAGAACACTTTAAACAGGCTTTAAAGGATAAAGGAGATAGTTAGTATGGCTCAGACATACTAACAAAGACTGGTTGACAGTACCTGTAACTGGTCAACAGTGAAGCTGGTCCTGGCCCTCTTAGCAGGTCTTGGCATGGTGCTGGACTCTTCTTTCTCTACCACCTCTTCCTCTACATTTGGTTGCTCTTTAAGACAAGACCGCACATTACAAGGGTTTGACATTTTGGAAAACCGACCCCATTTGAAGTAAGGTCCTCCTGTGGGCACTCTTTTTAGCAAGGTCTGTATACATTGAAGAATAATCTGGGAATAGTTTCTGGAAAGACTCACTGCACCTGTATTGTGCCGAGTGACAGCAAGGACCAGAGTTATACATCTCAAAACCTGTGATATCTTCATAGAATACCAAATGCTGTTTTATATTATACTGTAATGCTCGTAGGGTTAATCTGCAACACCAGACACATTTTCATAATTTTACTAGATGTTTGTTTTGGCCAATCCTAGGAATATCAAATTGGTGTTAAGTTTATTTTTAGAACTTTTGTTTTTACAAATTGACTCTTCCCTTGTTCTTTAGGGTGGCACACTTATAAATAACTGAAATGTCCTGTATTCATCACATCCATATACTCACCATTTTCCTTAACATGTTTGATATTCTCCAACATAATGTCATAGTGTTGCCTGCAGAAGACCCTGTTCTCTAGTAGTCCACATTCCTCCCCAGTGGACAGCTGGCGCTTACAAGAGGTGCAGGAGAAACAGGCCAGGTGGAAGGTGCTGCCTCGTGCCCGGCGCACCCAGTCAGTGGAATGGATGTTACGACCACAACGAGCGCAACGGGTCCCATATTTTCTGAAGAAAGATGCAAAACGCAGCATGAGGAGTGAGTGTGTGTCCCTAACATGTATCAGAATTGTTAGAAATTGTCTCCAATGAAATAAAGTATGATAGAGATGTACCCGATGCAAATCTGGATATGAACAGGCAATCATTTGTAAACAAAGTTTCATTCTGGAGCAACATTTTACCCTGGAATAAAGCTGCAAAACAGCCCTTCTTATCCATCAAAACGGATAGACGTGCTCATAATGTCAGTCTGTGAGCTTAGTTGATGTTCCAGACCTTCACTTGGGCTTTTCTGTGAGTCATCTGCATATGTACGTCTACGCCATTCAGAGACTTAGTGAGACAATTGTTAACTGTTGGACAAAATAAAAAAAAAATACCCAAATGAAAGAAAACAATCTACAGATTAAGCCTTTTCCTTCCATCTGCTGTTTTGTCCATGGAGTCTCTCATGCCAATGCCGTGCATATTGACCACATGACCTTTTAACATTCACCACATGGCAGTTGTTGTCCTTAATTATATGGCCAGGTATTATAAAGTTTAGTCAAGGAGGCTACACAAAGTGACCTTTGATATAAAAAAGAAAGCCATCAAATTTATATTTCCTTATTAAAAGAACATCATTGCAGACAAATTGTGTTTGGTCTGACTCACCTGAAGTAGTCAAGTTTGCAGTACACTTGTCTATCCTTGATGTAGCAGCTCACGTGTCGCCCCAGTGATGCGTTACATATACTGCATGAGAGGCAGCGCACGTGCCAACAAAAGTCATTCACCTGAGACGAAAAAATAATAATTTTAAAACAGTTTGACAATTTGGCATCACCTTTAAACTTCAGTTGTTTACTGCCATTTCACACATCACTGAATAGTGCTTTAATATTATCAGTATAAATAGGCAGTGGAGGTTCCTCAAATCCTTAAAATGCATTTATTTCTGAATGACTAGGTACAGTAGTATATGCAATTTTAGATGGCTTAATTGTTAATCACAATTTTATTAAGACCTATTTAGCCAACATATGCTTATGTTATCCATAAATTAAATTATGAGTATACCATAGTTAAACAACCAAATAATTTGACTGTAGGTTTTGATTATTCTGATACATTTTAGTTAGTCTGCAATTAAAAGAGTCCTTTTTTTTTTTTAAAGGATGATGATTTAGGTATTTTAGTAGTGTTGTAGCTAAATGCCATCTTCCAGCAGATACAATATGTCAGTCTGACCTTAAGGAGGTATCGGTCCACTATCTCCAGGCCGCAGGAGGTGCACAGGGGTTTCCCCTGCAGAGAAACGGAGGACGACGGGGAGAGAGAGGACGGAGTGAAGCAGTCCTCCTCGAAAAGATCATCAGGTCCAGACGAACCCTGTCAGAAGCAACAGCCTGTCAATTTAACATTCTTTATTGAGTCAATAAATTATTTGATACTTGAGGGCTTGTTTTGAGTTTAGGTAGCCTACTGTCTGAGAGTAAAAAGGTCCGAAATTTAAAAGTGTTTAAAACAGCTTTCAAATTAAATGTTACGCTAGCATAAAAGTTAGGTGAAAAGCTAAACGTTCTCGTTTTGATTTATTTAGCGGCACTTTGAAGTGCAGTCGCGCGAGCTATAGGCTACATTTGATGGATCTGCCCGCTCTTTGTTAATTTAATATTGAAAACACTTACTGTGTCGACAAAAATATCTCCTTGTTCTAGATGAGTGAAAACAGCCTCCGTCGGTTGCCTTTCTTCACCAGACATGATGTCAGCGAGTCCAGAGTCAAGACACAACGACGGCCAAATAGGCCTAGGTGTCCCCTTCATATTTCCATGACAACTAAAGTCATAAGCCCACAAACTAATAGCCTAAAGTTCCCCCAAAACGAAATATTCGCTCAAACTTCTTGCTGTAGGCATTCGTGTGCCTTTACTGTAGGACCAGTAGACCCTATGCTATCCACACATTCATTTCTCCACGTGTAGGGTTAGAAAACCCTTTTTAGGGACACCAGAGACCGGCCTCACTCACAGCTGAACGTGATTCTGACTAATTGTCTTCAGCCTTGCACACGTGCACATGAAAACCAGCAATCAGCCAGGCGCGCTCGAGGGTTTTGCCCGGTGTGTTTCTCCCATATTTACCTTTAGACCTTTTATTGCAAATGTTGTCACCTGCGCTTTACTATGACGGGTCAAAATGTCTGACGGTAAAAAGTTGATATGGACCCGCGTGTCTGAAATAAAGTTGACTTGAAATTATGGCACACATGGACACATCTGGCAATGTTGTCTGTTCTAACAGTATTACTATCATTCATCTGAATGGTCTTTTTGTGATGGCAGAGTGAAATCGAAATTAGAACGAACTTATTTTGTAATTGGCTCACATGCTGACACCATCTTGTATTTTGGGCGAATGAGACTGTAACTGAAGGAAGAGATCAGTAGGCTAACTCTTGTTTTTATTGCAATGTTCAGAGATAGTCCTAGGATGTGAATATTAATGCAGATACAATACGCACTTTTTGGATTCACCTCTCAATTAAATCCATTAAAAACAGAAGTGTAGGCCTAAATCAAATGACAAATAAAAGAATACCTCCTAGACGCACTGGCCCTGTATTCCTGATGTGACTTTTGTTTTGGCCTATATAAGGACCTCGAAATAATGTCCAATAATAGGATGTAGGTTTAGACCTATATTTACACTTGGTTGTATTATTTTATGTTATGCAACGTGCGGACGTTTACCCATTTACAGTTTCCGCCTTATTAGCTTGAACAGAATCTACTTCATTGTAGGCCTGTCAAACACGCATTGCTGCTTTTAGGACTACACTTTAAAAATAGCTATATAATGCTCCAAAATACATTTTAAAAAGCACGCTTCTAAAATAAATGTTTGATTTTTTTGAAGTGCATCGAAACTAAAATAACCATGTTGGTATTTAAGTGACACCAGAACCAACGTGGGGTTCTCCCAAACTGTAAAAGAAGTTAGGAAACTCAGATCTCCCTTTTTAGTGGAGGTAGAATATTAAAATAACGAATGAAAACCACAGATAGGCCTATGTTGTATTCAAGTTGTAGTTTTGTAAAGTAGCCTACAACTGTTTCTCTAAAGTCTCGTGATACTCACCACGCTGCCGGAGACACAGTTAAACATGTTCACGGAGCATCATCCCCGGCCGTCCAGATGTTGGTCTCCTACAGCAGCAGCTGGAGCCGGGTGTTTGACCCCGCTGTTAGTCCACTGTGCTCCGCGTGTCAGCCCACTCGCTTCAGCACAGCTTGCCTGGTCTTTTTAAGGACTTTGTCCACTCTCCACTTGTTGTCTTGTTATTTTAAGCTGGCCAGTGTGGCCCCTCCCCCTGCGCTCGGGCCGCCCGCTGCAGCATCAGCCAAACGTGCAAGGATCAGATGGGCATGGGCCTTCTCTCTTTCTTTCTTTCTTTCTTTCTTTCTTTCTTTCTTTCTTTCTTTCTTTCTTTCTTTCTTTCTTTCTTTCTTTCTTTCATTATCCATTCTTCTCCGTTCACTATTTTCCTTTTATCTAACTTTCGTTTTTCTTTTTCTTGCATTTTTCTTTATTTGCTTAATTTCTTAATTCTTTCTTTCTTTTTTCCTTCTTTCTTTCTTTCTTTTTTCTTTCTTTCTTTCTTTCTTTTTTCTTGTTTTTTTCTTGCTATTTTCTTTAATCATTTACTTCTTACGTTTCCTTTCTTTCTTTTCCCCTTCTTTCTTTTGTTCTTTCTTTTTTCCTTCTTTCCTTCTTTTTTTCCTCTTTTCTTTTGTTCTTTCTTTCTTTCTTTCTTTCTTTCTTTCTTTCTTTCTTTCTTTCTATTCCTTTGTTCTTTCTTTTGTTCTTTCTGTTTTCTTTTTCCTTGCTTATTTTCTTTATGTACATCTTGCTTTTTCTTTCTTGCTTTCTTTCTTTTTCTCTTTTTTGTCCGTCCCTATCTTCTTGCTATAAACCATCCAGGCTCATGCATCAGCAATCTGTCAGCAGATGTAAAGAACGTCGGCCACTTAACACAGGCTCCTTGTTTATATGTATTACTGTATTATCCACAGCCCAGTAAGACTGCAGTGCTTTAAGGGAAAAAAAATCAAATCTTAAAAAGTCAATTTTCCAAGATCTTTTCCTGTGAGAGGCATTGAGGTTATATTAGCCTGGTCTGACATTATCAGGATATCTCATCTTTTCCTTTCTCTCCATAAGGGACTTTATGAACACAGCACAGGACTGCATCATGTTTATTCAGACATGCACACCGTCTGAGCAGCAGTCTGAACTCTCGGGGCAGCTCAGCAGCAGAACAACTTGTTGCCTTAATTCCTTGTGTGCCACACACTTTCATGGATTAAATTAACAATCTGTTTTTTGATGTGTAACACTCAATTTGTCCTTCATAAATACCCAAATTATCATACAGTATATTTTATCATTTCCTGATTTAAGACTTTTTGAGCTAATATTCATAATGGGGTTTTGCTATTCGTCTGTTTCGACCTTTTCAGCTCCAAGGAACTGTTTACTGTTTTTATTATGAAGCAACAGAGAGAGTGTTGTTGATTCCACAGGGTTCCTCCTCCTCCATGATTACCTTGTCAGACGTTAAGTGAAGGTGATGGCTGATCACCGACTGGGGTCAAAAAGGCATAAATGAAAATACTCTCAGAGGGCACTTTGAGAATGGCGAGGCAAGAGACTAGAATCCCTTTGGGTCTTTTCTGTGGGCATGTGTCTGCAACCCAATCTCTCAGGCCCCCCAGCCCTCTCAACGGGGTCTTACAATGCAATATAATGGAATGGATGTGAAGGATAGACTAGGTTTAAGCTCTAACAAAAATCAGGCTACTGAAAGAATCAACACCACAAAAATAGTACGATTTATAAATTTAAACTAACAAACCCAACACTAAATCCTGATCTGACTCTTCTTTTGAATTAGAGTTACCGGTATGTTGTCAATACAACAGCAATTGTTGGGATGTCAAATCTTATTAGAGTGTCTGGTTGTTAGGTCTGGGTTTGTAAAGGTGTCAGCTGGTGCGTGTTGAGAAGTGGTCCCTGCTGAACCTTCAGTCACTCTTTTTTTCCCTAAACAAACACACTATAAAAACTACCAGTTCTTCTATTTATTGTGCAAAATCTACAATGCATGCCACAGGATTTAGCCAATTGAAATTGACAGTGGGTGAAGAGAACAGCACATTAAGAGATTTTAATGAATCCCGCCAAGGTCCAAATGCTGCTGTGTTAATACAGTGTACTAAACTGAGTTTGTATCTTGTATTTATTTACATGTACCCCTGTCTTCCTGTCTATTGACAAGCAACTTTTTGTTTTTCTGGATCACGTTTTGGTTGTCTTTTTCAACGCTTTTGTCAATTTAATCTTCTTTTTTTTCAAATACCATAAAATTGACTACAACCCCCAAATTCAATGAAAGTAGTGAATTGAAAAAAAAAAAGGAGGGTTAAGTCACACATTCCTGTTTTGGAGTAAAAGAAATACATTTTAAATACAAAAAATACACATCTGTGTATGTAATATGTGTGTGTTATAGAAATCCATACTACACTTGCACAGGGCAAGGACGTGTTCTAATATCATCTAAAGAGCAATGCCAAGGTAAAAATCTGATCAAATAACATCCGGTATCAAAAGGTCAGAGCCCTCTTCCACCTTTTCAACTGCACCGTGGCAAGTTTATCACCATGACGTCAGGGTTCGTGAGCGGTGGCAGTGTTTGTCGCTGGGCTTGGTTTCCCTCCTCAGCCAAAAACATCCCAGCATTCTCCAAACAAACAGTTGTTTTTGCTTTTATGCAGCAGTTGCTTTTGGTTTTGCCATGATATGCCGTGCTTATCTCACCGCTTGGAAATGTCACAGTACGGGTGTGTCGCCATACATGAATCAGTGTGCGTGTGCGTGTGCGTGTGTGTGTGTGTGTGTGTGTGTGTGTGTGTGTGTGTGTGTGTTGTGTGTGGGTTGGTGTGTGGGGGTTGTGTGTGTGTGTGTGTGTGTGTGTGTGTGTGTGTGTGTGTGTGTGTGTGTGTGTGTGTGTGTGTGTGTGTGTGAAGAGAGAGAAAGAAAAGAAATAGAAGAAGAAGACGAAGAAAAGACCATTCTTTGCAAACTGACATTTTCATTGGTTATCGACCCAGACAGGAAGTGTAGGACATGACGGAAGATGGTGGTCCTTTCAGTCAGTTCACTGGAAACCATGCAGGCGGTTAGAATTAGGAAGGTCGATGTGAATGTGTGTATGTGTGTAAATTAAAACCAAAAAACATAGTGATAATTATAATATGAGAATCACAAACTGAAGAATGCCTTATGTTTGAAAGGTTTTGGCATTTGAAAGGTTGTACATTTTTTGGCTTCTTACACACTTAATATCCACCTTTATCCTTGTCCCTGCCCGCTCCCTTCTTCCCTCTGTATTATTTTACCATGCAGTTGTATAAACAAGGACACTGGCGCCCGAGTGGCTCAGCTGGTAAAGCGGGCGCCCATACATGGAGGTTTACTCCTTGACGCAGCGGGCCCGGGTTAGACTTGAACCTGTGGCCTTTTGCTGCATGTCCTTCCCCCCCTCTCTCCCCTTTCATGTCTTCAGCTGTCCTGTCAAAAAATAAAAGGAGTTGGGTTGGGAACCGGAGGGTCGTAGGTTCAAGTCCCCATGCGGACCAAAGTATGGTGGTGGGCTGGTAGCTGGAGAGGGGCCAGTTCACATCCTGGCACTGCCAAGGTGCTCTTGAGCAACTGCTCGGGGCGCCTTTCCATGGGCAGCCCCCCCCACTCTGACATCTCTCCATTAGTGCATGTACAGGTACTGAGCATGTGTGTGTAATTCAGGCCTGTGTGTAACAACAACAGAGTGAAAACATTGTAATTTCCCCTTGTAGGATTAATAAAGTATACATTATTATTATTATTATTAATATTAACATTGTCACATTTTGCCTGTTTTAGACATTACAGCCGCACTTTCTGTTTCACATGAAGAGCACAGAATCATAAGAAATTAGCACACATTACTTTATTAATAACCCTAACCTGATACACAATCAGACTACACTGATTCTGTAACCAGCCAATGAGATCCTTCCTTGCAGGTATACATGAGCTTGTTTCTCCGTCTCTCCCCATAGTGGTGAAGGTTTCGCCCCCATCATCTCAAGCTCTTCTTTAATCCTGAGCTACAGTACCCCATCACCAGGACAACCAAAATAAACAGCGGGATTCTGGGTACTGTATTGCCGTAACAACAAGGAACAAGGAGGCGGGGCCGGGTGGAACCAGAGCAGTGCCACATCTGGGTTTTATTAGCATCTCAGGCCAATGACAGATGACTTGTATTCTGCCTGGCGTCACAACGTGAAGCTGGATGGCGGTCTACTCTGACAGAGAAGGAAATGACATCATCAAGGAAAGCTGATGTTTCCTGGGCCTCAGGGAGCCATTTCTGGACTTGCAGGGATTTAGTTTAGGTGATTTTTATTATTTCAATAACTGATACAGTAGTGACAGTCGTTCTGTGGTCCCTAGCCGTCTGTGTGAGCTCACCAAGGTTGAAGTGTGTGTTTGTGTGTGTTCTCCTGTTTTTTAAAGACCAATTGTCCACTCAGTGTTGGTTATCAGAACAACACGGCAAACAGGTGAATGCATTCCTCTTTGTGTTTCCATGCTCTATAGCTATTTTCACACATGAAATATTTACCATTGATTTCATCAACTGTATCTGTTATCCAAAAGAAGTTTACGATGATCCGTCCTGCTTTGTAGATTCTTCTTCCTCTTCTTCTCCTTCTCTTTTTAAATCATGTCTTCCACTGACCTCTTCTCTGCTGTTTATTGGTATAATTGGCTCTCTGATGCTCTCAAGTGGTACAGAGCAGATGGATGGAAAGAGTAACGAAGGAAGAGAAAGAAGAGGAGGGTAAAGGAGGCACTTGCTCTTTAACCCTGTCTTCTAGAGTCATGAGGACATGG
Organism: Etheostoma spectabile; assembly: GCF_008692095.1. Classification (NCBI taxonomy): domain Eukaryota; kingdom Metazoa; phylum Chordata; class Actinopteri; order Perciformes; family Percidae; genus Etheostoma; species Etheostoma spectabile. The sequence goes on along the minus strand of NC_045745.1, from coordinate 16,249,550 downwards.
TTAAGTGGGTGGTAGAAATAAACCAATCAGCAGTAGGCTGAGGAAGATGATGTGGGGGATACAACATCTAAAGTTCAAAGGTCAAAGCAAGCTCGTTTACGCGGTAACCAATGTCTTCTGCTCTGTTAAATAGCTGTGTGTTTGTGATATCACCCTCTTGAAAATCTGTTGTGTTTTCTTTACTTGTCATCTGCAGTCCAAACTGGATCTCCGCTTCAGTCAATGGATTTCACAAAGGTCCCTCACTGTTCCTAAAGAAAACAGGGTTTTGTCCTCAGAGGCTAGCTGGCGTGCTATAGGCCTCGGCTGAGATTACTGTGGTCAGTGGGAACCGCTGGATTTCAGCGGTTTTTATTGCAACACAAATGGCCAGTGTGTTTGATGTAGGCACTCAAATATTGATGAATTATGAATGATGCTGTCATTAGTCTGGTGAAGTGCACGGCATTTTCATTGTTTTTACAATATCCTCATATAAGAAAGGATCTGCAAGATAAAGGTTCTTGCCGTCAGACTGCCGTTTTGACAATTTGGTCGTCACCATGATGTTTTCTTCAAAACTTAGATGTGACCAAATTATTTTTTTTTAAAGTCCTTTTATTGGTATTTTAGAAGGCAAACATATTGCATAAAAATTCTATAAAATGTAACAGAAATGATTTTACAAAAACATTTCCATACACAGACACAAACACAACAGGTCCTGTACAAAAGATAATCAGATTGGATAATCCTCAGAGTACAAAGCTGCTCCACATACTTGTTGTATTATCATATCACACCTTGTGTAGTTATTAGAGCTAAGAGTTAAGGTAAAAGCCACGGGCATATTTATTGCCTAGCTACTACATCAATGAAGGGTAACTAAGTCTTATGAAATGTTTCAGTGGAACCATGCAATGTATATCTGGGTTTTTCCAGTTTTAGGTGCTGCACGACGTCTTTGAGCCAAATAGTGAAAGTGGGAGGTTGTGCTCATTTCCATTTCAATAGAATTAATCTGCGCGCTAGAAGGGTTATGGGGCTTGTTGCAGAGAGTGGGTCCTGTAAGAGAGCTGTCCTCTCTCGGTACACCAAATACAGCAAACACTGGGTTAGGTTTAACCGTGTGTCACAGAATATCAGATTTCAGTTTTACCCTTCTGAAGCGGGCCATCCAGTGGAGATTTTTTTTTTTTAGCGGGTAAACGCAGACCTCTGGGTCTCTAAACAGATTCTGACACCAGTGAGTCTCCTGAGTCCACAAGCCAAGACACAAAGAAGATGTCTGCAGCAACATGAGAAAGGTCCTGTTAGATAAATGAAAAAAAAGAGAATCCCTGCTGGTGGTTGGGACACCTCCAACACGTGAGTGGAGGAAGTGCTAGCCCTGGCCGGGTGCGAACGCACCCTCACACCCCCTGACACTCAGCCAGTGGACGTATACATTTAGAGGATGGATCTTTTCCAGCATGTCATGCCAATGACCTTTCCCGAATGCAGTCATCAACTAGTAAATTATTAAATGAAATTCTGTGACCACTTGTTTAGAGCAACCCACACCATCAGAGGATGAGTGTCAAAGCGCCAAGATCCAGTTTTCTTTTTTTAATGCAAGCCCACACACAGGGGACGTAAGAATACGCCACCAACCTTGACACCCATCAACTCTCCAGATGTGCAGCACTTTTATCACATGGCTCCTCACCCTGACTACATTTTCTGCCGGTCCCGCCGGTAACGCAGCAGTGTGTTGCACTTAAAGAGTGTTTCTAATTGGAAACAATCTGCTCTTACCCAATAAATTAATTGATCATTTTCCCCTCGTTGAAATTTGTTTGCCTCGGAATTTGTCCATGATTTGACTCCTTACTTAATTTATGTTAATCATTGAATTTATTTGTCAATTATTTACTCACATGTAAATGCCGTTGCTAATACATGATGCAGCAAACTAAGTCTTACGTGAGAGTTTTTCTCTGTTTCAAGACATTTTGTTCAAGGAAAACTCTAAGCAACAGAGGTTTTCTCAACTCTCTTTCCAAAATAAGTCTTGAGGCTATACTTTGGTGCTGAGTGATAGAGCCACAGCTTCAAAGCTCTGTCTGTCAGTTGGTTGGCTAGCACAGCTAAAAGAAAAAATCAGACTCCAAACTCACTAAAAGGGCTGTTGTTGGTGTTGACAGACCACTTTCATCCCATTTCTGTATTCCTCTACTGGCACACGCAGAGACGTTACAATAAATCCGAGAACTAGGGGCAAAAAAATTCCACTAAATGTCTGTGTATGTTGGCCAGCATGTTTGGTACCCATCAAGATACTTCCTACCTTTGTCTTTCTTGTGTTACAAAACATGTGTTTTGAGTGAGTGTACTCTACAAAAGCCACAGAAAGTACTTTTTCAACATGTCAATGTGCAAAACTGAGTCTTCCTGTCTATGGTATTCAGAGGCATACAGTCAACCTAAAAGACCAGTATATACTCCTGAGTTGGTGTCCTTTAATTCAATACCGTTTAGGCACTGACCGAATTGCCTCCTTAGTATTGCGTATCCAAAAATGCCTCGATTTAAGGAGTAAATCTCATCAGCGGTAGTGAGCCACTAACATGCAGCATGCTTCCACCAAGATCTAGTAATACTAGTGACTGGCTGTCTAAAACTCTACATTACGCACAGAGACGGGGCTCCTGTAGTAGAAGGTATAAAAAAAATGAAAAGATTTGTCCTGTGATGTGTGATCTATTTCATTTTTGTATAATATGTCACAAGAGGTATTGTTTAGGAACTGGTATCAAAGTCACCGTGTTGATACCGCTGTCAAATGATGTTGATACCCAGCCCTAATAGCCAGTCACTAGTTTGTCTCAATTGTCTAAAAAAATCTACCCTTCCTTTAATGGCACTGTAATGCATTATGATTTCTGTTTGTCATGCTCCTGGTCCCAGACTCTCCCATCCCTTTGCAGCGTACTCATGAGTAGCACATTGTCACCTGTCTTGGTAACGCCAGGAATCTGTCAGCTGTGAACAAAGACTTTGACAGATCCTGTTCCATGTATCCACAGTTGAGGTGGGAGCCCTGGCTTGTTTTTCATAGTATTCCCACCATCATCAGCTTCTTTTTGAGGAGCTCCTGTCCCAACGTGTGAGAAGTTACAAAGAGATCACATATGATGTTGTGACCACAGAATGCCTGCGTCATGTCCAAGACAACCCACATCCCTTGGTTTTTCTCATGCGGCTTTTGATTTCCCTGTATAGACTTGCAAGTCCAATGCATATGAGGAAGCAGCAACAAAGGCAGCCCAGATCTAGATTCTATATTTTGCAAGTTTGAATGGAATGTACAGCAGCCCCTGTATGGCATAAGCTGCTCATCAACAGTCACAATGGGCCCTGGGTTGTAAAGCAGGGGAAGGCGGTCCAACCACTTGTACCACACTAACTGACCTACTTGCAGATAGCTTGTCTCTCTGTTGCCGAGCTGGTTTGGTGCCTTGGTAATCAATGCGGACAATTCTGGAAATCCGTGTCGGCCTTGGTTTCATCCTTATCATTTTGGCAGCCATACAGTGTAGCTAATTCCTTGGACAAGAGGACCATTCATTTTCACCATATTTTTGTCACATAATTCTCTCTCTGTAGGCTGCCATAGGGCTGGCTCCTAACAGACTACTGTCTCTCTTCTAAAAATGAATCCTAAAGCCCTCAGAGCAGACATGCTCCAGCCATACTGATCGATTATGTGAAGGAGTCACACATTTATTGTGTCTCTCCTCCAATTTGGATGGAGAATGACAAGATATTGAATGCCTAGAATGTGAAATAACATTATACGGTTTCCCATAAAACATTATCTAATTCGATACACTAAAGAGGGTACAGACGGTAATGCAAATGGGTTGTCTTACAATGTTCTTCACAGAAGATGAGTCAAGACAAATCATTTTTAGGTTGAAGAATTATTTAATTATACAATATTTATTTTAGTGAACACTGATTAAGGATCCCACAGGCTTATCTCGATCTGCACATTCATACTTCACATAAGTCCTGTCTCAATGGAAAAGTCCTCTTTATTGCAACTTATTTTTTGCTATTATTACTAACATTATCAGTTTGGACAACATTGTGGTCCACAAAGTGATTGCTGAGCACTGGGATCACAGTGACAACCTGAGACAAAACAGTGTCCTACATTAACGGTTGGTCTGAGGGCAAAATGTAGTTGTGCTTTTACTGGCCTATTCAGGTAGGCCATAAACCATCAAATAAAAGTATTTTCAAGCATTTTGAAGTGACTAAATGTAACTTTTTAATGTTTCTGAAAAAGTATCATTTTTTTTAATCTTATGATCTTAAATGACCTGTAACAGCAAACGAGACTAAGAATAAAAGGAATGGGTCACAGATCGCCTGTGACCCAGCAGTGGTAGTGAGTGTGCAGGTAAAAGATACCTTTATATAGGCCTAAATTCTTTATATAGGCCTAATTATATTTTTATTTTATTTTAGAAGTCATCTGTTTTAGTCATGGCTGATACTGGGGCAGGGTCATCACAAAAAAAGGAAGATCAACAAAGAACTACAAACAAAAAAGGGAAAGTGACAAGCGAAATTGCGAGTCAATCTCAGTCAGGCTTTTAACAGATGGAGACAATTACGGGACTGTAAATAATTTAAAACCACCCCGCAGCACTTTTGTTTTTGCACCCATTTTTCATGAGCTGAACTCAAAGATCTAAAGGCTTATTTCTCTCAAACATTGTTCACAAATCTGTCTAAATCTGTGTTAGTGACCACTTCTCCTTTGTCGAGATAAAATGATCCATCCACCTCACAGGTGTGGCATATCAAGATGCTGATTAGACAGCGTTCTTGTTGCACAGGTGTGCCTTAGGCTGGCCTCAATAAAAGACCACTCTAAAATGTGCAGTTTTATCACACAGCAAGATGCCACAAATGTCAAAGTTTTGAGGAACGTGCAATTGGCCTGCTGACTACAAGGAATGTGGACCAGAGCTTTTGCCCCTGAATTGAATGTTCATTTCTCTTCCATAAGCCGTCTCCGAAGGCGTTTCAGAGAAATTGGCAGTACATCCACACAACCGCAGACCACATGTAATCACACCGACCCAGGATCTCCACATCCAGCATCTTCACCTGAGACCAGCCACCTGGACAGCTGCTGCAACAATCTTTTTGCAAAACCAAAGAATTTCTGCACAACCTGTCAGAAACTGTCTCAGGGAAGCTATTCTGCATTCTCGTCGTCCTCATGTAGCCACTTCAAACTTTGAATACTTATGTTTCATGTTTATTCACTTCCTTTCGAAATAACGTAATATTCTTCAGTTTGTCCTCAGGTTTGGATGTTGGAAATCAAAGTTAGAGATCAAAGCTGTGTCTGTCAGTCTGCCGACGAACACTGTTAAAAACCAAAAGCTTTGACTCACTTCTGTTATTAGAAAACTTTCATCACTTCATCTGCCAGGGCACTCACAGGAAGCCACCACTGTTTATCATCATATCATAATCACAACAGACCATGTTGTATCTAAAAGTGGACTTCAAAGCTAAAGTAGGGACATTTTTGGCTGTCTTTTTTTCTATTGCTTTATTCCTTTCTTCATTACACCATCTGTAATTACATTTTCATTACACCTCCTTGCCTTTGTCAATCTGTCTGTCCAGTTTCCTTCTCCCTCTCTTTCTTTGTCTCATTCACTTCTCTCTTTAACCCAATTTAACGTTTCACTTTACTTATTTCTCTCTTCCCATTGGCTCTCCTCCTTTTATCTCTCCCTCCATCTCTCCCTCCTGTTCTCTTTGACATGTCTCTGTGTTTCCTGTCCTTTGTGAAACCCTCCTCTCTGTCACATCTTGTTTTCCTCATTCTATCCTGTTTCAATCCAGTTCCCGCCCCCTTGCACAGCAGAGTCACGCTATTGGAGGAAATGGGTGAATAGTGGCTGCTGAGTGACAGGTTATTCTGGGCCGCCTGTGGAGGTAAACATAGCGAGGTAATGGAGGTAAACGTCCGGTTAGTTGGCTGGTTGGTACACAAACAATGGGCCAGTAGGTTCTGGCTCCTTCATGTTCACCCAAACTATATGAAGCTTGTCTCTATTATTATGTCTGTGTACAAGCACCTAACCATGTGTTCACACCTTAACCAACCTTGTTGATGGCTTACTTTGTTCTTACTCCAATCTGACAATTGATTTGCTGGAATGGTCTACAGCTACACAATTCCACATTCTGACTTATTTCTTAAAATTAAAATTTGGTTCCATTATTACGCCAATATTTAAATTCAGCAATTATATCAATTTTTTTTACCTTTGATGAGAATGTCAACATTAGCAGGCAGTAGGACTTAGGAGGAAAGTGATGGCAGAACTTTATAAAGTTCAAAAGGCAGTTAGAGTACAGTGAAGGAAATAAGGAAGACAAAGAGTACCAGCCGCCACTAACTGGAATAGAGTGTGGATTTGGAAATGCACATGTGTGGAACGCATATCTGATACAAGTCCGTTGACGCTGAACGCAATCAATGTTTTGGAGCCTTAAAAAATCATTGATCAAGCCACTGTATGATCCTTTCTATGGCCTATGTTAGCTTCTCAGCTGCTAACTCAGATGTTTTTGCATGTGTTCATTTAATAATGTCATCAGCAAACATTTGCATGTCAGTGACACTGTTGTGGAAGATCATTAAAACTGTATATACTAAATAATAGGGGGCCTGACATCGATCCTTGAGGCATCCCCATTGTACACTTCATATTACTGGACAGTGCATAATTAACTTTAACACATTGCATCCTATAAGATAAAAATTAAGAAATCTACATCAGTAGTTAAATGCTTTTATTGTTCGAAAGTAGGAAGTAAAGAGGAGCTTTACCTACAAATTTGTGAATCTATCTAAAATTGCTTAAATCTCAAATAGCTTAACCCTCATGTTGTCTTTGGGTAAAATTTGACCCGTTTTCAAAGTTGTTGTTTTTTATATCCAAAATAAAGGAAGTCAAAATAAAGGGTGAAAAAAGTTGAAAAAGGCGGCAAAGTCAATGAAAAAAAATCAAAAAATACAAAAACGTCATAAAAAAACTTTGTAAAAAGCAACCAAAACGTTAAGATAAAGGGAAAAAGGCCAACACAAGGGTTAAAATGTGGGTTTTAATGTGGGAATTTTTTTAAAGACAATTTCAAACCTGCATTTTTCAGACTCTCGTCATGTCTGTCTGCCTGTCATCCTAGTCAGTAATAGAACAGCGAAAACAGAGACATGTACTGTATTTAAAGTAAAATGCTTATTCATCTTAAAAGGCAGTAACAACATATTTTCCAGCAGTTATACGTTATAAGTCATACAGTTATATGTCTAGTTTTCTGCTAATAAAGAATCATGGCTTCTGTCCCCTTTGACTATTGTAATCCGTAGTGTTGGTTTTTAATGAAATTGGAACTTATAATAATTAGCTACATCGCCTAAATTAGTGTCACCAAAATGTCTAATGTGTAAACTGTTAATGTAATTTAGAGTAAATGTAATTTGGAATTATAGTCTCCACAATTTCGAAGGGAATGCTGTTATTTTCTCAGTTGGTTAATATTACTTTCTAGAATTGCATTATAAACTCTCGTGAAACATTGATACAAAAAAAATAGAGATACATTGACACTATCAATCTAAATTGAAACTGACATCAATATCCTGTCTCTGTCTGGTGGTGTTGGACCAAGTGGGACACACAAACACACACACACACACAGAAAGAGAGAGAGAGAGAGAGAGAGAGAGAGAGAGAGAAAAGGCAGGATTGTAACCTCAGTAATTTATTCACATTGTTGGCCAATACAAACTAACTCCTAACATTACACTGTCTGACCCAGACATGCAACAAGTCTATGTGATCTTACAGACACACACACATACATACACACACACACACAAACACACACACACACACACACACACACACACACACACACACACACACACACACACACACACACACACACACACACACACACACACACACACACACACAGGCCCACATTTAGAAATAAATCCTTGCAATCCAGTGGGTGTCATGTTAAAAGATGGCGTCACGGCAGTTCATTTCGTTACAGTGATCTAACTATCAATTAAGACAACCACTCAAAATGATAATGTAGCCCACTAGAAAACTTATGGAAACAAATATATGCATATAGATAACCTATATAGTAGACCGTTAATAAAGGCTACAATGAAAACATGTTGCATTACTCTTAATGCATGGCTGTATGAAGACAGAAACAATATTCCATGTTTAGATCATGACAGTTTCAAGATACCGAGATTCATTGTCACCAATTAGTGTGGAGCATAAACCAATTAAACTATGGATCTATCTACGGATGTCATATTTCATCATCATTCTTTACAGTTACGTACTACTGTTTATCCAACACTGATTCTATGGTCCTGTGTCCCACCTTCACTGCAAGACTATTTACAGTATACACTGTGTGCATGCAAGCCCTTGGAACTGCCCATCCAAGTCTGCCAACTCGTTACTGATGATTGAGATATATACTTTATATATAAAGTGCTATAGACTGTATATATGTGTACTCGTAGCACATTGTTCGCCGCATTTGATGTTTTACAGCACTGTCTTTTCTTTTCTATTTCCTAGCTAATTGTTTAGCTTTGATTCAAATAAACCATGTTGTGATTGTACTGTATTGTTTTTCATCAATACATTTCAGATTGTGTTCAAGGATAGCACTGTGTCTGTAGAATTCTCTCTACTACGGCAGTGCTTTTACAAGGATGTATTTTCATCCAGCACCATAATGAAACATGTATCGCCTATTGTGTGATACAATATTTAATGATTGTACGAACAATGACACTGTGAAACAATGGGCAGCTTGTGTGCGGGTGATCTAAAGTAACGTTTCAGTGGTATTTTACAGTAAATTAGTTTTTTGAACCAATGATTGTGTAAGTGCAAGATTTCTTTAAAGATATGAATGCACAATGCAATGGATAGCCTGGATGGATAGCCTGGATGGATAGCCTGGATGGATAGCCTGGATGGATGGCCTGGATGGATGGCCTGGATGGATAGCCTGTGGATTGATGGCCTGGATGTGATGGCCCTGGATGGATGCCTGTGTTCAATTGTAATGACCGTTTTGCATTTTGTGTCCAGAGTTTTGAAAAATGACATCAAGGTTCTGAAATTGGTAGCAAAGGGATTGTAAAAAAAATTTAGGGCTGTAAAATATAAAATATGGCTAATGCTGCTGTCATGTTTAGACAACCAACATTCCTGTTCAGAGAAAGAGAGGAGAGGGAGAGCAGGGAAGTAAGAAGACCTCGGGGACCCTCTTTGGTTGTTTAATAGTGGAGGTAGTATACCTGCTACATTGATATCATTACAACCTGGTGTGTGTGTGTGTGTGTGTGTGTGTGTGTGTGTGTGGGTGTGTTGTGTGTGTGTTGTGGTGTGTGTGTGTGTTTGTGTGGTGTGTGTTGTGTGTGTGGTCATATGTTTAGTTACCTAAGTGGTAAATAGGTAAAAAAAAAATTGCTTTAACCTCCATCGTTTGGTAACAAAAACACGAACGGGACATATTTTTAATCAAAACTCTGCTAGGTAGGGAAAGCAGAAATAAACTATTAACTGTGTGCTAAGACTAAAACAAAATGTACATAAAATAATATGAAATTCCAGTATACAGTTCAAGATGAGACAATTAGCTCTGTTACTCTCTACCACTGTAGGATATAGCATGATGAGAGTTTCCACGATCCACTGCTGACACGTGGAGGATGATAGTGTGTCTCAGCACTTTCAGAAAAAAAGATCAGCAGGAAAATCTCCAAGTCCTTGATGTGTTCCTTTAGACTGCATTGATGAACCATTCCCATGTAACAACTAAATACAGTCAGATGTAAAACACAGGATATAGCCTTAGTTCCTGTGGCTGCACAATACTACAGTAAAATATCACACACACATACACACACACACACACACACACACAACACACACACTCACACACACACACACAAACACAGACTCACCTTTCAGCAGCGCTGCCTCTAAGCAAGCAATTTTACATTTGTCACACTCATGTCTGTCCGTCAGTGTGTGTGTGTGTGTGTGTGTGTGTGTGTGTGTGTGTGTGTGTGTGTGTGTGTGTGAGAGACCCGACCTCTCTCGGTGGTCTTGCCTTGCTCTCTGCTTTTACCTTTTTTTTTTCCATTTGCTAACACACTATGATGACATGTATAGCACAAACATTTAAAAACTGACGCACATAGAGAAAAACCTCTTCTTAAGTCTCCAAAAGTCTAAACACATGTTCTGCTTTACACACATTTTGCAATTCAAAATGGCACTTTCTAAATGCACTGAACACAGTTCTCTGCACAACACACAGCAATCACGTGTTTGCCATTTCAAAACAATGCCATTCACAATGAAATTACCTGAGCTAATTGACCAATGTATGTGCCATCTGGCCAAACACCTCAATGGTTAATGGTTAGCACTTCAATCAGGAAGTAAGCACTATGAAAAGATTACAGGGGAGCACCTTTTTTGCAAGACCCAGCTGAAAAAATTATTCATAGGACACATCTCACCCCTGTGAAAATGCATCACATGAAAATAATTAACAGCCTTTTATGCACTTTCTGCCCAATTAAAGCTCTGAAACAATACTGCATCTTAAATATCTGCCCTGATTAATGTGACTGAACCTGATACTGTCAATGTTTGGATTCTGAATGATCTGACAGCCCGTCAGCTCTCTAAAACTAAAAACATGTGCTGTGTTTGCTGGACTTACAGCAGCCAAGGGAACGATTGCAACCTGTTGGAAACCACCTCATGCCTTGTCTAGTTGTACTTGGACCCTTTCCTATCTGGTTCTTGTGTGTCTGGAGCTCTCCACTGCTCGCATAGGTGGAGGTCCGGGAAGGACGTTGGACATTTGGTTCAGCATTGCTGGATCCTTGAAGTCCATGTAGTAGTTTTTTGCTATGGCTTTCTCACTTCAGTTTGTCTGTCTGTGTTTGGTCCCTTTTGTCTTATGCCGGTCTCTCTCTCAATGCCTTGTTTGTTTGTTTGTGTGTTTGTGTGTGTCTGTTTTTGCGTGTCGTGTTTGTGAGCTGTGGGCATCGTTCTCTCCGATGTGTTTTTGTCATATCTCCCTCCTTCCCGTATTTCCTCTCTTTGTTTTAGAGTGAAACATTTGATCTCAAGGAAGGATTGTGGAGAGAGGGGCACTGTGCCTTCGTCGGCGTGTGTAGTGTTCTGTGTGTTGTCATCTGGACCAATGTTTTGCACTTTTGTTTTGGCTCTTTGAAAAAAGTGTATCACAAAAAAAACAACGGAAGACCCAGCTGTGCAGCAAGATGCTGCCTAATGATGTTTCGGGCCTTTTTTAACATATATTTTTTTCTTTCATACACAGATACTCAAGCACAGTTCTGAACTTTTTTTGTGTAACAATCTGAAAGTGTTCTTTATCAACCTTCACATGCATAAAAACAAGAGCATAATTTCCTGGCCTGTGTTTTTCTTCCATAAAGTCAGTGAAAGTCTTTGAAGCCTAGGATAATGTTTCCTTTTTCCCCCACAATGCATTATTGTTGGTCCAAAACTCATACATTTCCATGTCACATCTAGGCGGAAATTTTACATTTGTCACACTCATGTCTGTCTGTCAGTGTGTGTGTGTTTGTGTGTGTGTGTGTGTGTGTGTGTGTGTCCTTTGGATACCATTTGCTCTCTACTTAAAGTAATGTAAAGAGTAAAAAGGTGCTGAAAAGCAAAGAGAAACAACAATGAAGCATGCATCACCCAGAGGCTTACTCATACAAATATGGAAGTGGAAGAGGAAACCAGAATGAATAGAATGACGAAAGAAAGAGAGAGTAAGAGGCTGCAAGGAAAGGAATGTGAGTAAGTGAGTGAGTTACTGAGCTCAAACTAACCAAAAAAACGTGTCTGAATCTTTTCCCATTTGCACTATAGATCTATGAGAATATATTAATGGAGAACAACAATGGACAGATGCAGCATGTAAAGCATGAAGGGCTCAAACACTTTCCAGTGCATTCCTTTGTTTATTTGAGCAGCTTTGATTATCAAGTGAAGTATTTGGAATACTGTGTGGAACTCCTTTTCTACGAGCATCATTGTTAATGTCAACATTGAGAGATGTGTACCACAGCATTCCTTGGCTGCACAACTTCTCCTATTTGGGTGAATGCATTTGGAAAACGAGAGTGGGCAGTGGGTAAGAGATGTATGTGGTCCCATTGTTGTGCAGCCATGCTTTAGAAATAATCTGAATGGGCAGTCCCACAACAAATCATTAAGAGGAGCCTTTTGGCCCCAAGCACAGTTGGAAAGTAACATTAATTTAAGTACTGCAACTAACCCTAATACTCTCCTGGTCGTACTGTGAAGGTATATAATGGACATTATGTAAGGGTTAAGTACAGTTTATAAACATGCTAAAGGACCTTCCTTGAGTTTTTCAATTTTTCTGCTACTTCAGGCCACTTCTACTCCACTACATCTCAGAGGGAAGTGTGCTACTAATGGCACTACATTGCTATTCCATTTGGGGTTAAACGCTTACTTTGCAGGCGATTGGACCTTAAACAACACGTGGTTAGCAACAATTGTTAAAAAATGGATCCACTTCCCAGCCTTTCTGGCTTGTGGCCCCTTTCAAAATAGCAGTGTGCATTTGGGGCCCTTCATCAATTTATAAGTCAATCAGAGTCTAAACTTCTCAGATACAATTGAAATAATGGAGGCCCAGAAAGGTCAAATGAGCCCACATTTCACAAATAAAAGTAAAAGATCTATATAAATCTGTGCAGCAGGACTTTTTCGTCTTTCCTACCCCATTTATGATCTAACCCCTTAGACGTGACCCTTTGGAGAGGCCCGACTCTTAAATTGGACTAAACCGTAAACTGTAAATAAAGTAGTTAAAACTGGTAAAAACAGTAAAACCTAATAATGGTATATGTTAATGGTATCAATACATTTCTGTGCTGTAACGTATAAGTAAGATTCGTAATGCGAGACTTTTACTTGTAATGGAGTATTTTTTATATTGTTGCACTTGTGATATGACTTAAGGAATCTGAGTACTGTAGCTTCAGTAGAGTTTATTCTCAGATTGCTTTACTGTAATCAGAGTGATTGCTGAAAGAAAGTTGTATATAGAAATGTTTGGCCACTGGATGGTGCTGTATGTCCATGTTATATCTGCCCTGTTTGGATCCATCCGGCTGTCTTGTACACAGTCTGTTTTTGTTTTTAAAGGAGCGCGCATGAATCAGTTTTACGTTTTAATCTGTGCTATAGAACTAGTCACATCCATCAACAGTGTGTGTGTGTTGTGTGTGTGTGTTGTGTGTGTGTTGTGTGTTGTGTGGTGTGTGCGTGTGTGTTGTGGTGTGGTGTTTGTGACCAGGTTACATGGTAAACTGATAACGTTCAAGGCACTGACTTGTATCAAGTTTTTTGAATGTAGTTCATTAATAATGTATATAATGATAAATTTTCATAGCTATATACTATATTAGTTAGTAGTACTAGTTTATTTTGCATCACTGCATTAAGAAAAACAACAACAACAAACAGCAGGAACAGGCTGAAGTTCTGGATGTAACACCGCTGCTGTGAGCAAAGTATAGTAAGACCTATTCCTCGTCTCTTTCTTCTGTTATTCTTTCTTCCTCTATCACCTCTTCATCTCATCCTTTCCATGATTTATTCACACTACATGTAAAACACTACTAAGCTTCACTTACTCAGCATCCAGAGCTGACATGACCTTTTGTTCTTTTACACGAGAGACAATTAGTTATCGTGTTGTGTTTTTGCTTCATGCATGGAAGTGCAGTGTCGAGGGTTAGATACAGTGCAAATATACTGTAAAAGTGACAACATTACTCCTACTTTCTACTCCAGCCTCCATCACCATAGCATCCTTCCCACTGTCTGCCTCACCCTTCCTCCCCCATGCCTTGCTAACATCACTTCCCCAACCCCCTACCCCTCTAAACCAGACACCCCCTGTGCAGCCTCGCCCCAAATCCCCCTAAAACCTAAAACTCTCTCTTCCAAATCTCCTCTCTCCCAGGGATTCTCCTTCCCCGCCCGCAAACCCTTCAATGCTGCCAATCACTAAATAAATCAACCTCCATCATTAACTTTTAGATATTTTTAATTTCCTGATTGGGTCTATGCTGCTGCTTGCTTGCATAAACCCAATCATGAACGAGTGCAAGCGTGTGTGTGGTGTTGTGTGTGTGTGTGTGTGTGTGTGTGTGTGTGTGTGTGTGTGTGAGAGTTTGATTGTGTGAACAAGTGTCAACATGGCATATCCAGTGTATCAGTGTGTCAATCCCTCAGCAAAGCCTCGGCTCGGCAGGGGTTCACTCCTTATTTAGGTCATCGGATGGTAAAAGAGTTAAACTCCTCTGGATTGGTCCAGACTAAAAACGAATGGGTTCGACTCCACCAACTGGTCTGTGTGGCCCAAATTCTGCCCGGCACTCACATACAAAAGTGGTGCTAATCCTAACCACATTGTTTATTGTTTATCATTTATTGCAAAGGGGTCTACAAATGTTGGCAGTACCATGCAGAATTATTAAATCATTATTTATCAATCTATGAACTATATTAGTTGTAAGTAGTTCCACCAAAGAGAGATTTTCTCTCTAAACCTCTCAAAGAATTTCATTTAACTGTTTGAGATTGAGTTCAAATTATCCAATACTTCACCGTACAAAAGTACCAAAATGTGCCATGATTTTACTTTTTCTTTTTTCATCTCCCAATAGTAATGTCATGACCCCTTGAAGCTCAAGAACACAACGAAGTTGAAAAAAGGAGTCCAGCTCAGGAAATGGGACCACGTGAGAGGCATGTGAATGCAGAAGAGATTTGGGTTTGTCATGCTAGTGTGGCGGTTGATGTTGAGCCGTTAGCCTGCAGCAGAGATGGAGAACGGGCTTCAGAGGTCTGGCGAGCTCACTTCTTTTTAACTTCACACCGGGTTTTTTTTCATTATCAAACTTGTAGTCTTCAACCCCGACTCATGCTGACTCAATCACTTTAGGCCATTTATCAGATTTCACAGAGTGGTGGTATGACAGCGGTAATGGATGAGATAATTACTGACTGCACAGTGTCTGTCACACAGTAGGAAGACTCACTTTGTTTTAAATTTTTTTTTTAGGACGGGGAGGTTTTCTAGAAAAGGTGTACGGTGATAAGAGGAATGGAAAAGAGTGAGCAGGAATGATACGGCATGAGAGGAGCAAAAAGATGACACAAGATACATGCAAAGATGCTGATGATAGAAGGAGAGAGAGAGAGAGAGAGAGAGAGAGAGAGAGA
>NC_045745.1:16221128-16234106 GCF_008692095.1 Etheostoma spectabile | reverse complement strand
GAGAGAGAGAGAGAGAGAGAGAAAGATGATGCATGCAGGATATTACATAACACTCTGTCAGACCAGGAGAGAATCAGGGAGGAAAGGAGGGAAGAGAAGAAGAAGAGTTGATGGGATGAGAGCATAAATGGAGGAGAGGTCAGGCAGTGACGCAGTCTGTGAATGATGAGAAACCATCCTGACTCTTCCTCTGCATGAACCTGATGAAGATGACAGCCTCACTGCCACGCCCTCTGGTTTGAGTCGTTGAGAGATGCTGCTGCTGCTGCCCCGGACCTCTAGAAAAAGAAATCAGACACACCACAGATGAATGAAGATTCAGTTTACAACAGGCCTAGGTTAACTTGGCCTTAGTCTATATCCACGACTTCCGGGATTTCTCCGATGCTGTCAGAAATTCCGGATTTCACTCTTTTTGTCCGGATGTCCGTTACCTTCCGCTTTCTTTGTGTTGTCATTTTAAACTCCGGTGGATTTGTGAGGATTACCTGCTCCTCAGATCTCTGCAGGGTAAATCCAGACAGCTAGCCAAACTATCTGTCCAATCGGAGTTTTCTGTTGTACGACTAAAACAAC
Source organism: Etheostoma spectabile (assembly GCF_008692095.1). Lineage (NCBI taxonomy): Eukaryota > Metazoa > Chordata > Actinopteri > Perciformes > Percidae > Etheostoma > Etheostoma spectabile. The sequence goes on along the minus strand of NC_045745.1, from coordinate 16,233,530 downwards.
CTTTTAACATACACATGTTCCACCAAAACAAGTTCCTTCCCAAGGCTTTTTTGCAGTGGCACCGTGGCTCCGTCCGGCTCTAAGCGCCCCCCCAAGACAATTGTGATTGGTCGTTAGAAATTCCAATAAACCAGAGCACCATGGAGTAAAGCAAAGGCTATCTTACTGAACACAGCAGTGAGCAGCCTGCCTGCTGGCTCCATGAGTGCCATCTAGTGTTGTCAGTAAACACAACTAACGGTTCATGAAGCTTCATTTGGACATTACGGCGATGGGATAAGTAGTTCCTTCACTATTAAATGAATGTACGTACACAGTCTTGTACCTTTGACATTTTTTTGAATTTTCTGTTCGTTTTTCTGCTCAAAATTATTGTTCTATATGCTTATGAGTCATATAGAGCATGGTCTAAAACTCTTTATATACACATTTTTCCAGACGTCAAAAGGAGAAATGAATGGTAAATTTACCAGCCCCTCTCAGAGGAGGGGCGGGACTGTTGAGCTCTATAAGTCGTCTGTTTAAGCAGTGACAACTCTTATTTACAGAACGTTTATAATGGCGGCGCCCTCTAGTGGCTTACCTATAATTACACATAATGGTGATGGGTGAGGAGGGGTCAAACAAATACGGGACCTTCACCAAGTAGACCAGGATTTGTTTCCCATTTGTAAATAAAAGTTAATGGGGCATTTTTGTTTACTTTGTGGAACAAACTAAACTATGGCTCGTTCTGTGTTACCTGCATAACTGGAAGTTAAGTAACGTGGGTCTTATTTCCTAATGAGTCAAATTAGAGGGTAGGAATAAACAACCTATATTGCGAATGGTTTGAAGGACTTGTTGTAAATAATGGGTATACTGTAACATGAAAGATAGATTTATAAGCCAGAGGCCCCAACAGGTGCTGACACATGCAGGCTAGAAATGAAATCCTGACTACGTGAAAAGTTGGACTGTTGAATTCTCCACGGATCAAATAAGATTGGAGTTAATCATTACTGTAGGGATTGATTTTTATGATGAAAAAACCACACAATCAGCTCCTGCACGGAGAAGATGGATGTTCAGTACATGTGAATAAATAGACTTTGTCATTCTGATGTGTTTGTTGACTGTGATTTTGTGCTTGTGTACTGTGATGTTTGAGAGATTACAAACCAACCCCCCAAATCAAATGGGAGCCATAATCCCAAATAATCCTATAGAAACCTCTGCTTTCCCAACAGGCAGTCAGTCATCTGGCTAGCTAGCTTCATCAGATCTCAACTCTCACAGTCATACAGTCAGTCAGTCATTCAGTCAGTCAACTAACAAGCTGGACTATCATCCACTTTGTTTTTGGACGCACTCCAACTTGGCCCAGTTGTCTTGAACCGTGCCCGAGCATGATTGCCCCCCCCCCCCACTGCTGCACTCACACTGCAATAAAACAATCAGGGCCAGAGCATGCTTACGTCATTACATTGTGGGATTTGTCGAATATAATTCTTGTTCATCTGTAAGGTAAAAACCAGACCCTGGCACGTTTAGCAATCACACTAGTCAAACAAAATCAAACATGTTCAACAAACTGACCACTTGCACTACAAGAGGCACAAGATTCAAGATTTCTTTATTGTCATACCACAGTACACGTAGTACGAAATTACGTGCAAAATTCACAGCTTAAAAGAATACAGCACAGAAACAATTAAAAACACTGTTGAGTTATTATTTATATGAATTCAAAAAAATAAATGCTTAAATGCCTACATGGGTTTGCAGAGCATGTAGAGTGGTAAATATAAATATACATTTATAGCGTCTAAAAAAAACTTTAAAACATAAATATCTAGATACTAGATACATACAGTTGGAAAGAGTATAAAGTATAAATATCCGTCTTTAAAGTGAAATAGTGCAGTAGAGAATGAGGTGCATTCCAGACAGATTATTTTGTACATAAATAGTCCGATTGATTGGACTGTGTTAGTGTTTTGTTGTTCAACCGTCTGACAGAGTGGGGAAGAAGCTGTTGTTGAACCTTGGGGTCCTTGCTCTCAGACACACCCGTTTGCAACTATGAGTTTTAATAAAAAGGTGTGTCCACAGAAGTCGATCTTATGCTTGCTTGTGTCTTGTGCTGTTCTGGATGTATTTTTAGTTGAGTTTATGTATTTTAAAGGCCCATCTAAATGGGCATTGCAAATTAGCTTTAGATGTGGTATGTGATGACATTGATTCATGCTGTATACTTGTGCCTGTACAAGTAGACATAACATTTAAATATAATAGGTCCTGGATGGCAGTTGACATCACAGACTGATGATATACCCACAATAAGAGGATTTTAGAGGACATTTTCCCTTTATATCTCAACTAGCATTTGATGACTTTTAAAGTGTTTTAAGGTTTGGGCATGTCTGTAACCCAACGACACAGGATTTGTAACCCCGTATACATTATTATATGATCTTGGAAAAGAGCATGAAAACCCAATGGTGCCTCATTTAACCCTTTTCATTCCAACGGCCTGCTGGCAGGTCTTGGAGTTGCACAACTTGGGTAGGACTGGAAAGCTGAGACTTTTGTGGATTCAATGAGAGCAATTGTATTCCTATCTGATGATGTTAATCCCCATTGAAGCCATATCAATTAAGTGAGACCATTTTCTAAAAAACTTTACTTTATAAAATAGTGTGACCTCTAGGATAATCACAGCATCATGAATCTGTACAACCATAGACACCTGGGGCATTCACAAGATGTAGGGCTTTCAGGACTGAAGATTCCTTTCAGCAAAACACAGAAATGTGAAGCATGAAGGAAATTACAAGCATGGCTCCTGTTAAAAACAGAAAATAAACAGGCTGATAAATAGAACTCTATGAATAAATATATATAAGAACAGAATAAAAACAATTCCAGCAGAATATTTGTCTGTACGACTATGTGATGTATTGCACTTGCAAACGAATAAATAGAGTTGCACATTTGCATAGCAAAGCACAGTTTAGTGTTTTTTAGTTGAGTTTAATAGAGGCCATCCAATTACTATAAAATGCAATTCTTGGAGAAATCTCAAATGTCTAAAGTGTTTGATACCAAATCACAGCATGGATTTTTTTCCTGTTACTCAAGGTCTTAAAGTGGTAAATTTTTTAAAGAGTAATTTTTGGACTTTTCTGCCTTTGTTTGATAGGAAAGTTAGGTGAGAAAGGCGAAGACATGCAGGAAATCATCACAAGTTGGATTCAAACCCTGGACCTGTGTGTCCAGGCATGACCCTCTCAGTGTATGTGGGATTTTGAAAGGGATTTTGGACAATTCTTTATCAATTTTAAAGTGGTCCATAACACGCCACTCAACAGAAGGAGCTACCCAAGTAAAAACATCCCAGATGTCATTGCGACAAAAAACAGCACAACATTTATCTTGCTATTTCTGAGGTAGTCACATTTTTATTTGGTGGTAGAACCCTGATGTCACAGTGTGAATGACGTATGCCTTGTGTATTTTTTTATTCTCAGGTAATGGCTTATCTATGGTGCAAATTTTTGGATTAATTATGGTTAGTTTGTAGATCACTAAGGTAATTTGTTACCTCATTTATATGTTGACATATTGTTTTTTAATTTGTTTATGTATTTGCCTGTCTTGGTCTTTGAACACCTTGAGTCCATGTTGGAAATAACATGTCATTCATTAGGGGTGGGGGAAAAAATCGATACAGCATAGTATCGCAATATTATATGTGACAATGCTGTATCGATACACAGACACCAAGTTTAGATATTTCATTATATATATGTGTTGGTCAGTTTGTCTGCTTCAAAATCCCATTTTGCAGCAATAAAATTGAAAAGATATGAACAAACAGAGAAATGTATCACTTTAGATGAAACACATGTTGTCAAAGTTTCCTTTTGGGGACATCATTTCAAATTGGAGTTGGAAGTTGGAAAAAAGGTAATAAATTGCAATATATTGCAGAATATTGCAATATGTTGAAAATTGCTATAAGATTGCATCGTGACATAAGTATCGTGATGATATCCTATCGCAAGGCCTCTGGTGATTTCCACCCCTATTATTTATTGGATTTACTGCAATGTATTTTAAAAATCAAGTCAAAAGGTTCATATGACAGCAGCACATGAAGGCAGCAACATCAGCAGCCCTGATGCCTGCAGATCAGACAGGCTTTTTGTTTTGCTCCGGGCAACTGATTGGCTGAGCCGGTTGGGAAGGGGGCGGGGCTTGTTTCTTAGTCCTGGCACCAGTCTGCTCTGCAAGCAGCGAAAGGTGGAGAGATTTCCCCCCCCTCTCACACTCTGTCTGTCACACACACATACACACACACAAACACGTATACACACACACGCGACCTGTGACTGAAACGGGACACATCGAAACGGTGAGTGGAGTGCATTATTTTACAATTCATAGCCTACCTGATATATGATGTGTCATCGCGTGATTAGCGTTGTTTACTGTAGGCTATCGTTGCGCTGCGCCATCCTCTCGTGCATTGCTAAATGAGCGGGGAAATTCATTCATGTCATATTTATAGCGTTATTTTTGTCTCTCGCTGCAGTGGCATGGCTTTGGGCCTATATTTAGCTTGTTATATGGCGGACAGGCCATTTGACATCGTGGTGCACGCACGGTCTTTCCCATCTTAATGGTGGAGGGCAGTGGGCGTGTGAGGGGGGGATTCTGTGTCTCTCATGCAGAGGTCCGTGGATTCATGTCTCTTTGTTATGTGGGTGCCGCAGTCAGGATGGTACACCCCCCCCTGCTGAAATAGCACCAGGCTATAGTAAACCAAAGATATTCCTGTACTATCCCGACATGAGATCATAGTAGGCTGCTCCTCAGTAATCATTAATGAGTGTATAGGGGCCTCATCGCATCTAATGCTATAGAATTTAGAATGTATCCTCTTTAACCTTAACAGCCCTATAGCTATTGCAGTAACCTATAGATTATGGTTGTTGGTGGTATTGGTCTCTATGTCATTTTTTACTACAGAAGTGTAGTCCTCGAAGGCAGCAGGTGCAGCTCTAGAGCAGTCAAGGCCTTGTTATATAAAGGCATTTTTTTTCTGATGTTACAGAGGCAATACACCAGTTTTAAGAAGAGTCCGTGATGTTCTATAGGGACCAAGCCAGTCGTTATACAATACTACGCCCCATCTCCACTCTACACACACACACACACACACACACATACACACACTTAGTACACAACTACAGACGCACACACTGCATCCTCTGTCTCTGTGTGGATTAGCACACATTGTTCTACGTCTTTCTCTCTCTGGCTGTTTCTGGTTTTGATCACATGTGAAATTTAAAGGGATACTTTGCTGATAGTCATCCAACGTTGTATCATAAAAATGTTGGCAGTATGTGTAAATGAACTATGGTAAACTTACCAGTGCCCAGTGATCTCCCTACTCACAGGCCAAGAGCAGAACCTCCAGGTGATGCCTTTGACGGAATACTTGTCACTTGGAAGTTTGCTGCTGCATGGCCCTGAACTACAGACCTCACCTACGCACACAGACACACACTTAGACCGAACTCAGATCAAACTGTAAAAGTCAGCAGCACTGGTCAAATATCAACCCAAGATTATATAACTGTATTGCCTTTTTCCCTCTTATTCTTTTTTCATAGAATCATAATTCCGCTTACTCTTTAACTGTAAGCCTGTGCGAGATTGTTTGTTACAAGCCAACCGCTTTTCTGTGACAATACGAGTTAGTTTATTAGTCCAGTACAGCGCAGTGCATTCTGGAAGTTGTAGGTTTTATACTTTTTGAGCAAAAAGGACTATCATACACTCACAGATTGTAGTTTTTAGTTTGTATACCATCTTAATTCTTATGGTTAGTTAAAATCTCTTTAATAACGGCATAGAAAAGAACAATCACTAATCATCCTTTCAATCTATAAATCTAATCGCGAATTGGCACAAGCCTAATAAAACAGCTTGTTTTCTCTGTTTTCTCTGGTCATGTAGCACCATTTTCCAAAATGTTTGTGCCTTTATACTGCTTAGACAGCCCAGTTTTAGGAAAAATAAACCTCTTTCTTGCGGTAAAATACTTCTTTAAGGTGTTATGTTTGGTAATAGTAAATGTATGGTAAATTAAATAATAAATGGGCCACAGCACAGACACGCTGTAGTAATAATATTGGAGTTGGAACATCTTAATTCTCCCCTTACATTTCCCTTACAGTAGAAGTGGCTCTAATGCTCACACTTCACTGAAGCTACATAATGTTTAAAGTCAAAACATGGCTGCACCATTACATAAAATGAAATGTAATTGTCATTTTAGCCTGATATGCTTGGTATCTTCAGAGAGTTTAGGGGGGTTCCTGCAGGGCTGAAGCCGTCAGTCATTTTTCTGGCAGTCTTTGTGCGTTTCTTAGACACTTTGTTAGACACTTTTCGGCTCTCCAGCACTGCCTACCTGTTGCCTTGTTACCGCCTGTCTCTGCCTATCACTCATATGTCTCACTGTATTTAATCAAAGATCCCCTTGAGTTTTAACTATTTATTTTTTGACATAACTACTAGCCATGGACTAGTCATAATCGGTATTAGACTATGTGATAACAAATAACATCTGGTTATAAATCTTATTATTCTATGCAATTTTACTTAAAGCTATAGTGTGTAATTCTATCACCCCCATGAGGAATTCAAAGTAATGACAAAAAAACTGTCGGCGCGTCCACATGATACAAGCCTTCTGTGATAGCGCACAACCCCCACCCGTAATTATATTCACTCGAGTTTCTGCACATGAAAGTCACCGGATGACACAATCTATTGAACAAAGCCATAGTGAGAAATACAGAGAGTTGTGTTGAGCTGATAGTCTTAAAAAAAAAAAAAAAGATAATCTTTTGGGCATTTTAGCCTTTAATAGACAGGCCAGGTGTTGACAGGAAAGGGGGGAGAGAGCAGAGGAAGACATGCAGTAAAAGGCCACAGGTCGAACTTGAACCCTGAGCTGCAGCGCCAAAGACTGAGCCTCTGCATATGGGAGCCCGCTTTGCCAGGTGAGCTACCCAGGCGCCCAGGAGCTGATGGTCTTCAATAGCTTTGTAGCAACTCATTTGGCAAAAGCTTGAATGTGACGGACGGTCATTAATATCAAAAAGTTACTCACCAAAGCCTAAAAAAGAAAACTCTAAATAGGGGCGACCTCTAGCTTACCCAGTAGAGTGTCCTAAAGGTGAGTGTCATACATCACTGTTTCTGTCCAGTCTTCGACCTTGAATGTGGACCATGTAGATGTGAAATTAGATTAGACCTCAGTAATTCAGCAACATTTTTTAAACAATTTAGCATTGAAGACATAAAGAAAAAAATCTGTGTTACTAGCAGACAGCAGGCCTATTCTTGTTGCCTGCCATTTCATTACCGTTAATTTAGAGATGTTCTGATATCGTCTCCGATACTGCCTAAAACGCTGGTATCGGTACCGGGAAGTACTGGAGTTTATGCACCAATCCGATACCACGTAATAAAGCCCTAAAGAAAATCTATGTTAAAGTAGTTTATTGATGTTCTTCCTCCGTTATAACTGAACTAACTGTCAAACTGGATAAAAAAAAAAAGGAAGTTCTGTAGCGTTGTTTGTGTTTGTTCATGTTTCACAAAGAGTTTAACCTGAGCTAGTCCGACAACAAAGATAGAAGTCATATCACATCCATACAGGGATATTAGTATACAGCTGTTAAAACATAGTCAAATTTATAACACACTGGTATCGGCTCAGAATCGGTATCGGGGAGCAAAAAATGGCATTGAACCATCTCTAAATGAAATGACAGTGTGCTTTACCCCCAATGCCCCTTCCTTGCTCAGATTTTTAGCAGGAGTCCTTCTCAAACATCTTACATTTAATGGGAAATAATCTTTGACAGGTCAGTGATAGACAGGCATGTCAGAAAGACAGACAGCCAAGAATAAAAATGACACATGGAGATGAAAAGAAAGAAAGAAAGAGAACATCTAGCTGGTTTCCTCATGCAAAATGACTTACAATGCATACAGAAGAAACTCATGCTTTATTTCCTTTATCACCATCGTAGCAAGATGGCAGGAATTGTAAAGTGAAACAAAATTTTACAATACTATTAGAATCAGACTAAGGAACAATGTGGCATGCTATTGTATTCTAACTTTATCGTCTCTGAAGAATATAAAAAAATGTATAATATAAGAATCTAAAGAAATACCAGGCAGATGGTTTCCGTGCTAGAGATTCAGTGACACCCTGTACTGGGTTAGGCTTGTGAAGGTGTGTTCAGATTGAATGGGGAGCAAATTATAAAGTGTAGATGTGTATGAACATGAATTGGGCCTTAAAGATGAACACATCTGTGTCAGTGAAAAAAAGAATGTCATCTTTGGTGAAAAATATGTCTCTTCAAGATGACCAAATAAGCACAGATTAGATTAGATTCAACTTTATTGTCATTACACATGTACAGGTACAATGCAACGAAATGCAGTCGAGGTTGATGGACTTTAAGCGAAGTATGAAAAAAGTTTAAGCTAAGTCTGGTAGCGTGGTGGTGAGCTAGGCAAACTAAGTTCTGATATGTTGGATTGTGGCCAATGTACTGCAGAGTGGGAGCAGCTTCACTGGAACGTCCATACCCAGTGGCACCTTCTGTTCCAAAGGCTAATCGTGACTGGTTACCTAGACTGGGTTTGGGAAGTCAGATGCAATTTCTGCAGTTGTGTTTGCAGTGAAATATAAATTTTGAGGTACCATTTTTTTTTAACAGATTTGCCAATGCAGCTCTTTTGGTATCCTTCAGTGCCTGTAGCACAAAAAAAGACAAATGACAAGCACAAGCAGGATGCTGGATGGATTATCAGAAATGTTCTAATGCATGACTGTTGTGATGATGATGCCGTGATTTGTGCTTTAGAGATTGGTGGGATTACATGCAATCCCTTCTAGATTATCAGCAGCAGGCTGAAAGTCAGGCTAGCAGCCATCCAACCAGGTGTACTCAACGTCCCCTTGTCAGGCGCCCAGCCATCCAGAGTCACTTAGATTTCCACTGAAACAGCCAGTCAGCCAGTCACTCAACTGGTCAAACCTTTACTGTAGAAGTAGTTTTACAACATAGTAGAACCCGACCGCTAAGGATTTTTAAAGCCGTAATGATACAAATATTTGGTTATTTAATTCCGATATATCGGTCGATATATATATTTAAAAACGATAATCCAGAAACACCTGACAAAACATAAACAGATTTTAGTTATTTGTAGTTATTCATGAGTTCTCACTAAAATAATATGATAATAATTTGTTTTATTGTCACAACAGAACAGAGGATCAAAACATATTAAAGTTCTGATAAATAAAATGTATAAAAATACAAATTTAAGATATGAAATTTAAAGTCCTTTAAACAAAAAAACAACAACAACAAAAAAATCAAGGTTTCCAACAGGGGCGTTGTAGAGCGCCCTCTGGTGGACAAACTATGCAACGCCAACGCTCATAACGTGGTTGACCGTCCGTTTGTATTTTATTTTTTAAATATCCATTCATCAGAATCCTTTATTTGTTATTATAAATGATTCAGTCAGTGCAGCAGAGATATGATCTAATAGTGGTGCAATCCCTCAGGCAATCTCTAACCCATAATAGCAGTTTGTAAAACATAAGAACCTTGGGGTCAAAGAGCTAGGTGACTCTGATAGCACCCTCCAGCCATAAGAAGATCTTCCTGGAATAGTGAAAAAGCTGCTTGATCATAACCTACCGTGAGAAGGAACAGGGCAGATGGGAGTTAGAAGACGATTATTTGTTACTAATATATATAAATACCTGTGTACAGCTGACTCAGCCTCTAGTCTGAATAAATAAATAAGGACCATGTCTACAGAACAGGACTATGTTGTACTGGTTGGACAGTATAAAATATATAAATAAAGAGAACAGGATACAACTTTTCTTTTGCTTCTTTGATTCTTTCCGTTTTGTTGTCTCCATCTGTTTCTTAACTTACATCGTCACTCTGTTGATATATATATATATATATATATATATACACACACGATGTATGCTACTTAGGGCTTGTCTTGTGGTGGACCTGTGCAAGTGGCATTGCAACTGGCCAATGAAATGATGATCATTATAACGTTTCAAGCCAATCTACTGTAAATCAAACACAACTAAGACACGCAACCAACAGACGGGACAAATCGCTCCACAAAATAAACAGAATATTGCATACTTATCGCAACACTTTCAATATATTGCAATAACGATATTGAGCCGATATATCGTGTACCCCTCTTTGGTACCCAGCCCTACTGCCAGGGATAGGTAAGAGAAGATAACGGGATGCAAATTGCAGATAGTGTCAATGCCGACGTAACAGTCTCAGCACAGCCTGGTAATGAAGACACTAGGAGACAACTTTTCATTCATGCAATGTTCCCTTTTCCCTATGAGTCTGTGAACCAAGTGAAGTTGGCCTCACACCGTGCTGACGAAAATAATGGGTGTAATCTGTTGCAAGTCTTTCAGGGCATTTAATGTGCAGTAGTAATTTGTATTCATTATTGATGGCCCTAGAGAATTATGTAAGAGCTAAGTAATCTGTAAGAATTGCTATTGCCACAGTGGGATTTAAGCACCTGAAATCCCTGCGGACATTTTTTTTTTTTTTGCGTCTGATAGAATAAGTTGTCACTGAAAGAAAACTGAAAGCAACATTCTGCAAGGGATATCGTCCTGCAACATATTCTGTCAATAGTGCAGTGTGTTCTCTTTCCTAAATGTGTCTGCAGCTCGTGTTCTTGCTGATCGGTGACTTGTTTTTTTAGAGAGCTGATTGGCCAGGAGATGGGCTATGTTATACAGCTTGAACTTGAACATGCTGCTGCCTCAGTTTTGGTTGCCATGGTGATCTCGCCTGGTTAAAAGTGAATCACCCTTGTGAAAATGAAAGGATTTCACAAAGATCACTCACTAACACGGTGACAGACAGACAGACCCTAGCATTACCAGGGACCTCTGTACTGACTCAATCCGACAACAAGAGTGTTTCAGTAAGGGGGGCCACGCCACAGGGTTGGGTTTTAAATAAGCACATTACCCAGAAATACTCTTGGGAGATGAGCTATTGTTGTTGGATGAGCCAGATACTCACTGTAAGTAAACAGTAATTAATATGTGCCACCGGTAGCCTGTCAAGCCAGACCCACATCAAGATGTTGGGTCTGGGAACTCACCATTGGGGCTCAATCTGAGGAGTGGAATAAACGGTTGTCTTTCAAATCCAATAGCAATAGGATAGCGCTTCAACCAGAGCAACGCTGGTTGGTAGATTAAACTTTTGCCGTATCCGGTCAGTAAAACTCCGAACACATCTTCCTTTTTTAAGAATGACTTCAGTGCTTAACTCCAAGTCTTCTAGAGTTGCGACCAAAGCCGATTCTAAAGACAATCTTCATTGTTTTCCAGTAGCAGCAACTCAGCTGTCTAGGCTGGACAATTCAGAGAGAAATATGAATCACGATTTTTTTTGTTTAGAATTGATATCAAAGTTCTCTGCCGCGATTGTTTTGACCATAACAAAACAAATTGGCAGTACCAAACATAATTCTTTTGGCACCTATAGCACATTGCGCATCACCACAAGCCCGTAAACATAGAGGCCTCAAAGAAGAGAAGGGAGAGCATTGCAAAGGTTGGGAGCGCTTTAAAACCTATTTTATACAGTCTATGTTTAAAAAAGAAAAAAAAAGTGAAACAAAGACACTAACCTAAATCTTAAACTGCAGTGACAACTGGAAAATCTTGTCTGACAAATTCATGGAACAGCAAGAGACTCGTTGTTTATTAACGGCTCCTTGACGGCAGAGTAATCAACGCCCGGTTTTGTCTAACGTTACATGAGTAGTTATGTCTGCCATTGTTTGCCCTTTTATGGACATAATGCGCAAAAATAGATATTCCTATATATTCTAACTTGTGGATTTTTTAGAACAAATTCGAACGTCGTTTTTGGCCAGTTTTGACAGCCCTTTTTTTCAGAGGTTATCTGGCTTTCACTTTCTCTTGCATGATTGGAAGGAGTAACTGTAAGTAAATAGCTTTTTGAATAAATAGCTATTGCTTGTAGAGGCTAAGCCCAAGCTTTAAGCCCCTGAGGTGCCGTTCCACGGGTAGAGTAATTAACGCACTTATTTTGCCTTTTTGATCAATGAAATTCCAAGTCATATCTGCAGTTAAAACCTTTGGTTCCATTCATTTCAATTAGATCTTAGTTGGGTTTCCAGACAAATCACCGCTTGTGTGTGTGTGTGTGTGGTGTGTGGTGTGTGGTGTGTGTGTGTGGTGTGTGTGTGTGTGTG
>NC_045745.1:16183167-16221118 GCF_008692095.1 Etheostoma spectabile | reverse complement strand
TGTGTGTGTGTGTGTGTGTGTGTGTGTGTGGTCAAAAACTGTATGTGCTTCCGGATTGCACCCTAGGAACCAAATATTGGTTCCTATTTATACCAAGGGCACGAATTGGCTCTTACATTACTGATATGCATGGCTTTTTTGGGAAGTATTTTAACCAATAAAAACCAAGATTGTGCAATTCCGTCATGACTTGAAAAGTAGCCCTCTGACCGATCTGGCTCTACATTAGAGATGCAGTGAACGGATGAAACGGAGAATACAGAGGAAACAACAAAGGTCATTCTCTCCTGCTGAGGGAGGAGGCTGAGATTCAGATCAGACCTGACATCATATGGCACAGTGGAGCCAGGGAGGACGGGATAGCCGTGTGTCTTTTGTGGGTTTGAGCTGTGGGTTTGGGATTTGAAACAAGCTAAGGTCTTTTCTTTCCTGCTGAAAACAGAGGCTCAGATTCAGATCCGACCTGACATCAGACAGTACAGTTGAGTGAGAGAAGGGTAGTACAAAATGTTGGCTCCAGGAATAGCAATTCCGTGTGCTTGGACAATAAAGAAAATGTTTCCCGAAGGCTTCCTCCCAGCCATTTGCCCTAACTTTCTCGGAAAGTTAGACAGAATTAAATTGCAACGATTTAAACCACATTACTTGCCTTTTTAAAGTGTGTTTTTTTAATTACTTTTAACAAAAAATTTACTTAATGCAGAGAAAAGAAATGTTCAAAAGGTCTAACATGACAGATACCTAGCTGTCAAAGAGACAATGCCACACTTTGACATAGTGCCAGATATTGTAGTAGGCTACTGTACGGATGGAAAAACGGGATTCTGCAAGGATTATGTAGTTTAAAACATGTGTCAAATATTCTTTATTGTACACTCTGGATAAATGCACTGGGTAAAGGGTTACAGTAGTGTGTATATGTGTTTGTGTGTGTGTGTGTGTATAGTATACAGTTATAAATACTCTTGACTAGATTGAGGGCATTGCATTGCAAACGTGTGATATCTGCTTTGTATTAGTAACAATTTTATATGAAATCTGTTCAACTAATTCCAACTTAGTTTGAAGTCCTGTAAATTTAAAGAAGTCAATATACAGTCCTGGAATTACAGTATGACTCACTGTCGGCTACACGTGGCTTTATTAAGACAAATAGCTAAAAAATGTTATGGTGAGTGGTCCCAGGTCAGTGACATTATTCAGGTGTCCAGAGTTACAGTAAGTTACCCTCTCTGACAGGATACACCCTTTTACCTTTTAAATTGTCGGTCTTGCCCAAGGAAACACTGAGTAGAGGATTTTGACTTATAGCATTTCCTTTCCAAAGGACACATACAGCCTTCAGCTGCTTCCCTCTGCTTCTTTTTGCATCCTTTCCTGGGTCTTTTGTTCATATTCTCTCTCCTCCCACATATTCTTTGCACAAATAAACCACATGAGTGATTTTGCTTCAAGACTGATGCAGTGTACGGGACTGGTGGACAGTGAAGGGTGATTTTTTGGTTTGGTTCTGGGGTAGATATATGTGGAATATATGTACTGTACAGTGGAAGAGGTACTCTGAGCTTTTTCTTAAGTAACAGTAGCAATACCACATGGTATAAATACTCTGCTAAAAGTAAAAGTCCTGCAGTCAAGGTTACTAAAGTAAAAATAAAAGTACCAGTATCAAACAATACATAAAGTATGAATAGTTATCATACTCATTATACAAAATGGCCCATTTCAGAATTATGTATATTACTTTTAGATTTTAAATAATGATGCGTTAATGTGCCCGTCACTTAAGTATTGCCACCATAGACTGTGTGTATATATATATATAGTATGATACAGAATATATTAACGGTCTATGGTTGCCACTAGTAAATTTGGGGCTTACTTATTTATACTTTATCATTTTTGTTATCTGCTTAGTAGATTGTGGAATTCCCCCTGGGGGATCAACAAAGTCTTATCTAAACCTATGATAACACATTCTAATTGTTTTGCTAATTGCATTTTGTATTAGTAATCTGAATACGCAAGTTAACTAACCAAAAGTTATCAAAAGAAATATAAAAAGTACAATATTTCCCTCTGAAGTTTAAATCAAAATGTGTTGTCCTTTAACCACACTTGGAGCTGCAGTGTAAACAGAGGGAGTGGCGAGGTAGACAGATACAGTATCATTAACTGCTGATCCTCTTCTGTTCTCATTTTACCTCCGGCCTCCTTCACTGGCTCCCAACCGTTTTTTCCATCTCATCTCCTGTGTGCAGTCTTGGTTTTCTTGATCCTCTCTTACTTTGAAACACAGAACAGGGCCACATTTGACAGATTTGTGCAGTCAGTCCCGGGTCTGTTGAACAAGCTGACTGTCTGCACCTTTCTCTCATGTACTGATGCAAAGTGTAAGTGTGTCTGCATGTATGTTTGTTTTGTGTGTGTGTGTGGATAGGTTGACACAGTGTGTTGTCAGCAGTAATCTAAACTGCTGCTCTTCAGAGATGCACTGTGCGTGTGTGAATGTGTGTTTGTGTGTGTCGGAGCTTGTGCCCCGTCAAGAAGGAGACAGCGAGGAGCTGCTGAGTCACCGTGGCAACTGGCTGGGCAGCCATGACAGGATTTTGTTAACATGTTAGATGCCGTGAGTCTAAAAGATGGGAAGCATTTCTAAGTTACAGCCTTGCTGGTGCATTCCCTTTTTGTCCTTAATGTTTAATCACAGAGAAGGATTATTTTCTAATATCACCATCCATATAAACTATTTACTTCCTCTAATCAAACAGAACCCCCACCCTCTGTATCATACCTTTGTTATAAAAAGAAAAGAAAGGGAGAAAAGCATGAGGAAACTTCTGCAGCATGCCTACAGCATGATTTATACAAATTCAACAGACATGAGCATCACTTTCAGCGTTGAGATTTCTGACCTCGCTAACGGACTCCCAGACACATTTCAGCTGTCCAGATTGTTAGCTCCTATCTATAATGGGCTACTCATTTATCCTCTGCGTGTTCCTAGTGTTGACGATCGCAGTCTCACTTTGCTACTTGTTACCACCACAATTCACGAGTGGGGTATTTACTATCCGTATTTTAATGTCATAGAACACAATGCTAAAATCTCTTAAACATGTGTTAACCACATAACTTATTTTAGGCATCTAACCAAAAAACTGTTAAAACCTGAACCTAAAGTTAAAGAATCTGGACAAACAGTTCAAAAACCTAATGACTTTGAGATGACGGAATTGGAAGTGCTAACTCATTTCCAGGTTTTAGGACTTGTTCCTATAACACTCTCTACTCTAAAATGTTCCATATAGGGCGGGCGCCATTGTTTGATGATAATTCTCTGTGGGTTCATCACTGTAAGTACACTCACAGCTTACACATAGTAGAAATTGGATACATTGTTAAAATTTAAATATTGAGTAGTTCAGCTTTAAGATGTCTGGATTTTTATGATAAAATCTTTTCCCAGAGCAGTTTGAATTACCTCCCCAGTAAGACTATTGCCTGTCGTGTATCTCCATACAACCCCATTCTTTTACTATATTGTAGCTCTATTATCATCTAAATGTGTTTTCCATTCATGTTAGCGTCACTCATGACCTTATTACAGTACACACACGTCTGATGCATGTCCAGTATCAGCAGTTTTACATGAAATAGCTTAGCACTCTTTAAAGTTGCAATGCAGCTGGTTTTAGAGGTGAATGGGTCATTTTCCACATATAGTCTTACAGCTAAAGTGTTACAATGCTTTACACAGCTCAGCACACACTCTGAACTTTAAGATTGTGCATAAAACCTGACCTTTTTCTGTTAGTCCCTTTATTTAGAGTAAGCGACAACAGAAATGGAAATAACAGATACTTTAAAGTACAGAGGTTATTGGTAGCTATAGGTTTGCTCTCCTCTACAGTAGAAATTACAGTTATATCCATAAGATGCAATAAAATGTGACATTGTTTAAAACTCCCTCCAGAAGCAACATATAGGCTATTTGGTGACATTGACAATGGTGTCGGGCAAACTTCTCTAATGTAAACTCACTTTAATTTTTTTATTGGCCAAATTGCCTTCATTTACCTTCATTTTTAGGCTGCTAATCTTTATGCTGCTCAAATTTATCAATCTGATTAATAGTAAACTGAATTAGATTAGACATCCTTTATGATACACAGAAAAACAAATGACTGGGAAAATACAGGTAATTTTGCGCCTTGTGATTATCCCTGGCTACAGTTTGACTACTTTTCATTTGTCACTGTGTCACTAGTGACCAAAACCAAATGCCTCTTGATGATGTTTATTTTTGAATGACAAGAGCACAAAAGCACTCTTATTCTCGCACACTCACCACCTCTCTCTCTCTCTTTCTCTGTTCTCCTGACTTGGTGCCTCTCATTCATTTCAACCGTGTGTGAACCCTCCAGACAACAAAACTGAAAGCTGCAGTGTCGGCTAATGATGTCCAAATGAAGCGTCATGAACCATTAGTTGCATTTGTTGACACTACAAGATGGAGGCTCTTGGTTTAAAGAAAAAGGGTCAAAGAATTTGATTCAGTGTGCTTTAAACCCTTTGTTGAAAAGAGAGCTCCATCCAGTGGGCTAGAAAAGGGTTCATGAAGCTTTATTTGGCTATCACTAAGTGTTGGCCACTTGCTGTCCTTCAGTTAACTCAGAGTACTCAAACTAAAGCAGTGGTGTGCTTCCTTGTTGTCAGGCCAGGAGGCAGGATGCTTGTGATTCTACTGAGTTGGAAAAATTCACTGCCACTTTACATAATACAATCCTTGTAAAATCTAGCAATAAAGAAAGTTCTGACAAACACTAAGTGCAAAATAAATTGTGTATATTAACATCATTTGGCAAGAAACCAACCAGAATTATTGTCTGATTCTTTATTACATTTTCTGCAACCATCAAGCCTATGGAGGCAGGAGGGAGCAGCTTCCCGGGGCCGTAATCCCTAATCACTGTTGTTACATCATTGGCTCAGACTTATACACTGTACTGTGACTCATCACTGAACTCAACTGACCTGTGGCTCAGCTGAAAAACAAATGGTAAATAACTTGTCTTCAGTAACTCAGAAATGTCCATCTTCAGACAGATCAGTTAATGTCAGTGGATGTCTGTTGTTTTGAATGCCATGACGTCTCTCTCTCATGGGTGGGCCAAATTCTGTGGGGGGGCAAAGCAGTGAAAGGGGAGGTAACCTTGCCCCTTATGACCTCATATTGATAATGGCCTTCTGAACCTAGGTCCCCTTTTAACCCCTATACATGATTGATAACATTTGAAAAGGGTGGGGGGACCAGACCTATCTGCAACAGCAAACAAAACATGAGCTTGCAGATTCATCTGGTTCCCAGGCAACAGCTGCCCAGGATATCCTGTCTGACTCATATGTGTGCTCAAAATAAGCACATGGAGTGCTTTTGATTAGTGGACTGTTTGTTTTTATCTTTTTTTTAAGCAAAGTGAAGAAATACTATTTTATACTGTACCATTATTTTTGCTATGGCCAATAATGTCTGCTCCTCTAGCGGCGTCACTGGGAGAGGAGGGGGGGGGCTGGGTTTGAGCTTAATTTAGGTGATGGTTAATGTTCTCACACACACAGACACGCACTCACACACACAAAAACATAATCCACCAAATCTCTTGCATTTTCATAGTGCAGTTATGTGTTGGATTTCCTGCCAATGTGTGTGTGTTTGTGTGTTTGTGTGCGTGTTTGTATATGTGTGTGTGTTTGTGTGTGTGTGTTTGTGTGTACGGTTGCGTGATAACTGTCAGTGTTTTGGAGGATGAGATGATTATGTAGCAGAAGGCTGGGTTCAGGGAGGGAGAGGTGACGGAAACTGGAGCGAGGGATTGTGGGTGCAGGGATAGTTTTAATCCCCCGATGCAACAGCTGTCCCACCCAACAACCCAACAACCCAACAACCCATCATCATCATCATCATCATCATCATCAGGGTTAATTTCTAGAATTGGTAAACAAAGTATTCGGCATATGTCATACAATTGTTAAATATTCTTTAAATAAATGAGCTGTTTATGAAAGCAGCCTTCTGAGCTTCCACATAGAAAGTTTCAGTCAGTCACAGCGGTTGCCATATTGGAAATTGGGGAATTTTTGCCCTCAAAAATCAATATTAATATCGGTCTCAAAAATCCCATGTGGGTTGGGCTCTATTCTTTACTAAGAGGAACTCACACACATAATCATTTTACACATTGGTAATAAGACAAATATTGATTACTGCAGCTTTAATATAAAATGAAGCAATAGCTTATGTATGGACTACAATTCCTCTTTCCTAAAGGAGGGGAATGATCCTTGGTAATCTCTTGTGCTATACAAAGCTCTTTGTGGTCCTTTGTGATTGTATCCACCGTGATGAGGGCTTTAAAGAGGCACATTTCCCATGTGCTCGCAGTGCTCTTCCTTTCCTGTAGGACCGGGGGTTAGCGACCTGCCTGCAGGGACTGGAAGACTCGTCCAAAATGTCTCCGAAATCTAAATTCAAGGTCATACAAAGTTTCAGCATCAGTTAAAAACCGAATTTCTTTGTCTGCCATACTTAATTTGCATAGGATAAGTAAAGTAAAAAAAAACCCACATTGATAATATATAAACTAATAAGAGTGCTATTGTGAGAAATGAGAGGCAGAATGGCTGGGAGAAAAGAAAGAACACCAGCTCCAGGCCACTGAACATTCTGGCTTATGAAACCTCTCCATTGGAGCCATAAATATTGCAGAATAATATGCTAAGAGGGTAATAGAGGTTAGGAAGCCTCTGTTTGGGATTGGTCCATTTTTGTGAGTGTGTGTGTGTTGGAGAGAGAGAGTGCTGTGTGATTATAAGACACAATGTGTGCAGTAAAGCATTTCAGTAACTAGAATTTGTAGGGAAATGTATTTGAAAGAAACATTGAACAAAATCAGAAGCAATAACAGGAAAAAAGACATTCATAGCATAGCTGCAATAGAGCAACAGAGAGAAATGACGGTAGAAAAGAGGTAGAAACCCAAACTGTGTGTGTTGTGTGAGGTGTCCTCTGTATTGGTCCCCCTGAAACAATGGCCTACAGTTCCACTCAGGGCCTGCTAACACTATACTGTATGTCCTCATACTGGCTACTGGCCTGTGTGCGTGTGCATGTGTGCGTGTGTTACAGTTGCAAGACAATGACAGCTTGTTTGCTGGGATGGAGGATGGAGGGACAAACAGAAACAGAGGACAGAGAGTTTGTTCAGGGGTCATGCTGTCTATATGTCGGGACACCGGTTATGTTTGTGAGATTTAGCCGGTGGAGTGAAAAGTGAATCCAAGCCATACTCCATCTTTAAGGTTGAGGTTTATTTTTAGTTTTTAAATAAATTAACAAAATGGATTTAAGTTGGTTACATTTTGTTATCGTTGTCTTTCTTTTGGATTTCTGTCGACAAAGTTGAGTTCATGTTGGTCTAGCTACCCAGTTCTTCTTCTTCTGTTTATTTACATATTTTAAAACACCAAACACATCACATCTTGTGCACTGTGTTTTTAGACTATAATAATTATAATTGTCATTAATTTTTTTGAACAGGAAAAGTGCATAAAAAACATTAACGGATGTTGTGTGCCCAGTTGTAGCAAATTGCTAGTTTGCGCCCGTAGTCCCTGGACAGGTCCTGTACATGACACAATTAAATACAGACAAAGTATTTACAGTATGAAACACTGATACATAAAGCCATAAAAATCTACAGACATTATTGTCCCCCTATCCCACGACATCTAGAGCTAAAACTAGTTGTAGCTTATCCCCCATCAACCAAAAACACATCAATTCAGCAACCAATTTAACCAGCAGTGCTTTGCTAAGCGTGAGAAAGAGTGCGAGTTAGTGCAAGAAATTAGCTCCGCAGGAAGAGTATTCCACTGATTTATAGCCATACAGGAGAATGCAGTTTTGCATTGTGCAAAACTGCATTGGCCCCTTGTGGCTGATCTAGTTCTCCGTGTTGGTTTTTCAGAGCAGAGTGTAACAAATCTTTCAGAGGAGGAGCAGAAGAATTATGTATTATGCATCATTATATTCAGTCCCTAAAGTGTCGTAGCAGTCAGACAGAGAGGAAAATACTTGTTTCTGTATTAGCATTTGAATACAATGGAGTCCACAAAAGATTTCCACAATAAAAAAAAAAATGGATAGGAAGGCCATTTCCATTCAAATCGACGTAGCAGAATGGTCAGAGCAAGGGGGTAAGCGAGTGTCCACTAAGCGAAGCTCCTATGGCGCCATTTTGATGCTACCAAGCCATCATCCACCGTTAGCATTGCGTTGACTGCCATTCATTTTGACGCCACTCTGACAGTGAATAACTTTACATCTGAAGCGTTTATTTCTAAAGAAACACAACAATGTGTAAAAGGCTCCATTTCCTTGTATCTCACATTATGGCTCCGTAGCAGACAATAGTGTCATAACCACATGACTTCCTGTTGCATAGTAGGGAATTCCCGAACAGTACAGGATAAGCTCAGCTTGCTCTCGTCACATCGACGTCTTCAAGCTTCAGTTGGACTCAGCCAGTAACGCTCTGCCGTCACCAGAAAGTGCTTCTAACATCCTTCACTGGTCTCTGTCCAGAACAACGGGATCTGTTGATCCATTTCCGAGCAGCAGCCATATTTATGTGTATCATTGCCACGGTAACACATTAACTTCTGATAATAAGCCCACTTCCGGCAAGTCGCGGAGCTGATGGTTTGCAGTAATGGACAAATGAGCAGTGGAGTAGTAACGTTACGAGGCAGAGAGCCAGCCGCTACATGAGTCAAAGGAACTTCACGTTTCATCCACACAAAGCACGTTGGGCTGGCTCTAACGTTAGCGGTCCGCTAACCCAGTGCCGCTGGGCTCTCCCTCCTCACTCCCGGAACTCCGGACGTCTCTCGAGCTGGGTCAGGCGGCTCCCCTCCCAGTGAGCTGTGACACAGTTTACGGCCCAACTGAAGCAAGTTGTCCCTATGACAACTAACAATCGCCATTTTGTTCTGTACAAATTAAATTACCAAGGGAAACACTTCAATGACCTTTCTATCCATTTTATTTCTATGATTTTACATTAACTCAGGTTTTTTGGTATCAAGAAGCTGGTTTACTATTAACTGGGGTACATCACCACGGTAACCTACACTGCCCAGCTAACCCGCTCTGAAGCAGGGTCAGTTAAGAGGACCTGATTAAAACCAGTCAATAACTAATAACCAATGAGAAAAAGTGAAGTCATCAGTTTCTTTACAAGATTCTGACATTAAAAAAGCACTGACTCTACAAGAAAGACATGAAGGGCAGTAGATCAATAGAATCACTTTTCTTTCCGTGATTATTCAATGTCAGAGAGAATAAAAACATTTTTTGAACGTCTGTGTCCGGGCTGCGCTTACTGTAAAACAAGGCTTCTAGCAAAAAGAAAGATGGTGGTTTACCATGCTAACAGCCTAATAATGGGAGCCTCGCTGTAGTTCAAAAATGTTAAATGTTTTTTGTATTTTCTCTTGTTCATCAAATGTTCTCGGACTCTGCCGTTGGGGTTTGTGAGCTCCGATTTGTTCAAGAGCGTCACATGAGCAGAGCCACACCGCCAAACTAAAATGCATATTACTGCCATAAATGGTTCAAGTGTCTTGACTGAAATGATTATAATTTTTACATATAGATATATGTATGTATTTTCATAACAGATAATATTCTTGACAGTGTTTACTTCAGTACAGATAACTTTTACGCTCTTATTCCATCCAGAACGGTTTTTAGATGCTGTGCTGATTTTTGTTTTCATGCAATTAGATTATCTTTTTTTATTTCCGCTTGAGCTTAATCAGTAGAAACGACCTTAATGGCAACACACACTTGCAGTGTATGACAGACATCAAAACACTGGCACCCATTGTTTTCTGTGTCAGTCCACACACTGGTGCCATCTTGACGCCTGACATTGTGTGTGTGTGTGTGTGTGTGTGTGTGTGTGTGTGTGTGTGTGTGTGTGTGTGTGTGTGTGTGTGTGTGTGTGTGTGTGTGTGTGTGTGTGTGTGTGTGTGTGTGTGTGTGTGTGTGTGTGTGTGTGTGTGTGTGTGTGTGTGTGTGTGTGTGTGTGTGTGTGTTGTTGCCCAGCGCAAACCCATTCCAGAAAGGCAGCAGTTTAATTCTCTCTGTAGATCGGCACATCTTGGCTATAAAACTAAATGTTTTGCTGGATTATTTTGGAATTAGAAGTCATTTTCTATGCAAAATTCATGGCTTTTTATTGTAGGGGGAAAATTACTTAATGAATTCATGTTGGCTTTATTGCATTACTTATTTAAAGGCCATTTTTATTTAGCTTTGTATTGATTGAGAAGTACCTGATTGAAATTAAACAGCTGCTGTAGTATCAGGAGTTCCAAGACAATAGGAAAAGAAAAACACAACACTGGGCCCTATCTTGCACCCAGTGCAGCGCAAAGCCAGACGAGAAGTGTCTTTGCTAGTAGACCGACGCAGTTGTCAATATCCCATTCAGCATCCTCGTCATCTAAATAACAAATGCACCTGCGCCCATCAGTCCGCCCATGGGCGCGCTGGTCTTACAGGGAGGTGTGTTCAGGTGAATTCTTGGCGTATTGCTATCTTGAGGCAGCAGAAAGTGATCGCGCCATTGACCCGCAAAAACCTGGTCTAAAGTCAATAACACAGCATTTCATTGTTATTTTAACTTCTTGTTACACACACACAGGGACGCGCATCAGCACACAAACATGCAGAAGATAAAAAATAAAAATATTACAATGTCAAATAGTCACGCGCACAAGCAGTTTCTTCTCCTGAAAATCTCTCCTGCTTAGCAAATCCGCCATCTTAATAGCAATGTGCAAGGTACAAACACGCCTGGCTTTTAAAGGAAATGGGAGATGACACTCTGATTGCTTGTTGTATGTTACGCCCAAATCAGACCTATGATTAATTAAGCCACTAGGTCCAACCCTTTTGAACCATGCGCCTGGCGTAAAGACCCTTTTTTTTACTTTTAGCAAAAGTGGATTTGTACATGTCATAAAATCACTTGCGCGAGGCGCTTAACGCCAAGCACTTAGATCGTTGAAATAGGGCCCATTATGCTTTCTAGGAAATTCTCAGTATCTTTGGTAAATAAAGTAGGGTACTTGAAGGTATCGACATAAGAGTGACATGGTCATGAACACATCAACCCTAACCTTAACTTATCATGACAAAACCAAATGACACTTACTAAAACGTTATAATAATGTTTCAGTGTGACAGTGTCATGTCACTCTTATGTAGATACCTTTAAGTAAAGTGTAACCTAAAGTAGATTATACACACCGTCAGTTCAGCCTGTTTGCTTTTCGACCATTATGTTGTAACATACAGAAAATGTGTACACATGACTGAGCTGTCGTAACAGTTATAAAAGTTATCATAAAAGAAATCCACAAGACATTTTACTTTCACAAACTTGTCTACATTGACATTATGTTCTTGCACACTTTATCATTGCTTTGACTTTAATCATCTAACATGAATTCATCTCAGAAAGTTATTCCACAGGCAAGCGTGTCTCACTCATTACGAGAGAGGAGAGAAAGGGAACGGAGAACAGTGAAAGCAGAGAAACGGAGGAGAGAAAGCACATCAGACAGTGCAACATGTGCCAGTTTTGGTTCCATCTGTCTACAAATTGTGTTAACTGGGCAGTCACACCGTTGCTTACCTGAATCAACAGACTTGTAAAAGGTGTGAAGTGGTCACTCACATGTAAATTATAAATGTGATGATTACTGGCAGGAAGAACATATACGTTTATGACACACAGGTAATGTGATTGTCAAGGCAACCTGTGAAGTGGACTGGGAAAAGAGAGTAACCCTAATCACACCTCTTCTTTTTCTCTCCAGTAACAGGAACATGGACCTGAGCCTGCGAGATGCTCTGGGTGGGGGTGGAGGTGGGGTCTCAGGTGGGGCCCCTGCTGAGGCCCTGCTGAAGAGAGACTTCGTGGCCTCGCTGGAGAAAGAGAGCTATGATGACAAGGTGGGAGAGACAGTCTCCAAGAGCGACTACCGGCCCTTACTGGATGGAAAGGACACCAAGAGTGGTAAGTCGCTGGGAGCGAGGAGGTTAGATTGGCATTGGCTTGTAGGCATTTAAAAAAGTTGTTTTATTTTTTTAACTCACTGGGCTTGAATTTAAGTCATCTGGGTGAAATCTGCCTCAAGTTTCAAGGTGGTGAACTGTTTAAAACAGACATTTTACTTGTGTGTGTTCACTGCACTCTTAAAGGACCATACCAGTGGTTTTGCATGTTCAAGCCAAATAACCACCCTCTGCTTACACCTTCCAAAAGTACCAGTCATAATACACAGTCATATTTTAGCTTTAGCTAAAGTATTTTAAAGCTCGTACACCCACCCAACCTGCCAACACACACATTTGCATTTATGTCGTAATTAGGATTTCACTCGTGAACAATCTGGCAGAGATCATTGCATTCCTATGAACAGGTTCATATGATATCATATGAAAACTCATGCGCAACAATTCTTATGAGATCGTACGAAATTACAGCCGTCACCGTCGGTCACATGACAAGTTCAGCTAAATGGTCACATGACAGTTAAGTTTAATGGCTTTTTTACATTTAACAAAAGGCGGTCGCATGCGGCGATGACAGTTAAGTTCAGGCACCAAAACAACTAGTTAAGATTAAAAAATAAAATAAAAAAAATAAAAAGATTGTGACAAGATTGAAATAAATACCTGTTTCCTGTGTGAAAGTCTTATGTTTTCTTCTCAACTGTTTCCGGGACACGAACTCGGCTCCCCCAGCTTGAAAGCCCTGTGTTTATCTTTGTGGTCTTATACAGCAGCAATCAATAATTCAATAATAAATACGTGGCATACATACCAACTACAGTGTCCTACCTTTGCTAGCTATACAGTATGTACAAATTACTTTTCCAAAGTCATATGTCTTATGTGCAGTAAACTGACCTTTACGTGTAAAATAGGTGAGATGCACTTTTTAAGGATGAAAATACTCATTTGATGAGTAATTGTTTTCTCAAATTCAGTCCACAAATATATTTGGGATGATGTTTCTCATCAGATTTCTGTCAGAAGCTGTAGATGAATATGTGTGTGTCTGGAGGCTGATGGAGCTCAGTGGTGAACTGAAATATTTCCGTTAAAATTCTGTTTAACAGTGATATTAGTAATTATAACCTGGTATTTATTTAATTATTTGTTTATTTATTTTTCCAGTAATTAGGTCCTTGAAATGAAGTTATTAATTAAATTCTTTCAATTCAATTAAAAACCTTCCTGTAAAAGGTTAATATTTGTGCAAAGTATCATACATGCAATAGTAGTAAAATGTAATCTTGTAATATACATGTACGTATTCCATAGCGGTTGTAGAGTTTAGAAACACATAAATCTGAATGAGAATACTTTATTGATCCCCTCAGGGAAATTATTCAGTTGCTCACAGTCAAATTCAAGGTAAAATAAGTGTAAAATATATAGTGTATGAAGTAACATAGCTACAATAAGAAATAAATGAAAATGTTAAGTAGAAGTAAGTGAGATTTGGTTACAAGTAAGATAAGGTTAAAAGATTGTAGTGCGGTGTCAACATACAGACAGTACGGACATAAATAAGTGCAGTGTGAATATAAGTGGCAGCAGTGAATAAATAACACCTGTAAAAATAGCATATGCTCTGTGTACGGATGAAGTGAACAATAGATGGATGACAGACAGAAGAAGAGGGCAGAGCTGGGAGGTTAAGAGAGAAGGAATATAGATAAGAGTGTACTGCAGGATTTGAGTACAATAGACATAAGATGGAAAATAAAGGAGTCGTCAAGGCTTGAGCTACCAAAATCAATTATAATTATAGTTATAATGTACAGCAGGGATCATTTATTGATGTCATTTATCAAGATATAGTGTGTAGTTTCATTCTAAGGAATGAAAAGAATTCTGTCGGTGCATCCACATGAGACAAGCCTTCCGTAATGGCGCTTCACCCCAACCTCTCCTCCACTCAGTTGCTAGTAGCCAAGGAGGACACGAATGATAAAATAAACATGGACTCTTCAGAAGAGGTAACTATCTTCACTCGAGTTGCTCCTCGGGAAAGTCACCGGACAACATAATCTTGTGAACACAGCCATACTGAGAAATACAGAGAGAGTTGTGTGGAGACGGACGTTTGTTAATATAAAAAAGTTACGCACTAAAGCTTTAACATACACTGCTTGCATAGTATTTCCCTGGTTCTTACAGTATGATGTGTTAATATTTAGTGTTGTTTTTAACAATTTAGGGCACCGCATGTTGATAGAGGTTTTAGCCTATGGCTGAATTTAAATGGTTGAAATGAAGGGATCATGTTATTCCGATAATATAGTATATATATATATATATATAGTCATACTCAACAGCAGTTCAATAATGGTCATGGACTTCTTCTTTTTTATTGTTTAGAGTACAGACACTGCAAGCTCCTCAGATTATAGTCTATGAATCAGGGCCATCAGGGATCCTGCTACGAGTGTGTGCGTGCGTGCGTG
This sequence comes from Etheostoma spectabile, assembly GCF_008692095.1. Taxonomy (NCBI): domain Eukaryota; kingdom Metazoa; phylum Chordata; class Actinopteri; order Perciformes; family Percidae; genus Etheostoma; species Etheostoma spectabile. Next base: position 16,206,481 of record NC_045745.1, on the reverse strand, counting down.
CGCGTGCGTGCATTTAAGTGTAATTGCCTCGACACTTTGGCCCACCCTGTCTAGACAAAAAAATTAGCTGACTGTCTTACTTTGTCTTTATCAGGCTTGTTCTCTTTATTTCTCTGCTTTTTTTGTGTCTTTTAGGCCTCATCTTGATTTCCCGATTTCTTTCCCCCTAGAACCTATATATATATTTATTTGCTTTCTCTTTCTTTCAGTCTCTGTTCCAACCGTCCTCTCCGTCTTTCTCTTTTCATTCTCTTGTCATTGTTACACTGTGTCAGCCTGAGGACTGTGCTGTATTAGCATCATTACCATCCACACACACACACACATACACACACACACACACACACACACAATCAGCACCCAGCCAGTGGCACGTTCTGGTCCAATTAGTGTTAACCTGTCTAGCTGTCAGTCCAGAGCTGTAAGCAACCAGAGTTTGGCAACAACTCTATTCATGGCACTTGTAGACGGACACGTTGGTCAAATTATCTCGTAATATAGTGATTCACTGTCATAAAGTTCATTTTTCTTTTTTTTCATTCATTTTTCTTCCATATTTTTCACGTTATAGCGAGGCTATGTATCTGTTGAAAGACAAAATAACACATATTTTCTCTTACAAATTTAAATTTGCAATACGCTATAAAACACGCTGTTGCTCAATTCAGTAAACTCAAGGGTCTCGCAGATACATTCTGTATTGCTGCAAAATGGAATTGTCAAAAAAAAGTTACATTGTAGTGTGCAATTTATATAATAAAAGGTCAATACTTGGCGTCTGTGTATCAATATATATTTATATTTTTACCACAGAAAATATCGCGACACCATCCTGTACCCTCAGTTCCTAGATGCTCCACCCCTAGTTTATATACTATTATTACCAATTCCAGATTCAATATGTAACTGTAATGTAATGGCATAAAGGTTATGGATGGAAAACAGATATTGCAAAATATTGGTTTTATATTTACGTCGCTAAACAAAGACGGCACATCAAAAGTTGAGTGCGTGTTTATTTTAATCCTTTACGATAAAGCATGAGAGGCTGTCGTATCATTTCACGTAGTCTTTGACATGCCCATGTACAGCTGGTATGATCTCTAGAAACAGGCACACGTCCTCCGGCTGTGTATGTGCGTGTATGTGTGTGTTTGTGACTATCTAAAACACTGGGGACTGTAAAGGCCTGTGGGCTGTGTTCTGTGTGTGCTATATGGGTGGGGAAGACATTTTAACACATGGCTTGTCAAATGTTTTTATGTCAAACACTTTCAATCAACTACGCATTGCACCACAGACTCACATGTGATAACACATTAACACAGGGACCAGTGTAGGACCCCTCAACAATCAGTTCTGTTTTTTTACTTTTATTCTGTATATCTAGTGGATTAAAAGAGTAAAAAAAATTGCCCATGAAGCTTCATTCTTTAAGGGTGTTCCAGCAGAGATCTGAAGGCAGTGAATGATTTGTGGAAGGTGTCCCTTTGACTTAAAGACTCTGGCTAGATGTTTTGACAACCCAGCCACATAACAGAGCCCTGCTGGGATGCTCCTAGCGGTCCCTGTTGAGTTAGTGTCGGCTGCGTTCCTTCAGTTAGAGGCCGTAGCAACTCAAATTCAGCCAGCACAAACCCCTGAACCACAGCGGGCTGGTGTCCAGCGATAGGCTTGGTCTATTAAATTGTTGTCTCGAATTGTCAGACCCTCGTCCACAGCTCTGCTAAGAAGGGTCTGGCTAGTCCACACAACAATCCGGGATGGGAGAAAAACGTGCTCTGGTTTATTGACATTTCTTTAAACCAATCCCAATCGTCTTGGGCGGCGCTAAGTGGAACATGTGTCTGTTCAAAAGTAGTTTCAGTCGTGCAACAGAAAACTGAGATTGGACAGATAGTCTAGCTAGCAATCTGGATTTACCCTGCAGAGATCTGAGGAGCAGGTAATCATAGTCCTCATGAATCTATTGTTAGTTTAAAATGCCAACACAAACCTTGTCGATATAGACTGCATTGTGGATAATGTAAACACCAGGTTGTGACTTTGAACAACAGTGGTAAAGGGAGTGCAATGTGGAGTACTCTGGAGTGGAGGATTTTCATCATCCATTTCATGTAATTGTCTGACGGTTTCCTTCCAAATGTTGGTGAAAGAAAAGTTAGTATTGTTAATATATTTTGTACCATACTAATTGTAGATGGAGGAATTTTAAATCCTGTTTAATTTATATAATGCGCTCAAAAGAAGGTGGTCTTCCATCAGGTGGACAGCAGGTCACAACTGTTTCAGCTAATAATGGTGCGAGAGAAATGAATTATGGGTGCTGCAAGACCCGTGTGTTTTTTATTTTGGATGAGTATACAGTTTTATCTTTGCAGTAGAATTTGTTCGTAGCCTCATTCAGCTTAGAGAACCATTTCAAAGCTAGGAGGAATAACCCTGATAATGGATAGTTAATTGGCTGTAGCAAACGCAGTATAGAATGTAGTGTAGAAAGTAGTATGCGTCATGCAGGGGTGAGTGTGAGGCAACAGGGAAAGTTCCCAAACGCAGACGATAGAAGACAGAAAGGTCAGGACTGAATCGGTTGGCTATGACAGTACAACAATAATGTGTAACAATGAACAATAATTAGATCTGAAAGCAGGTGGAAAATGGTATTGATTAGTACAACATTTTACTTGCCAGACTGACATATTTGCATATGTAGTTTGATGGAAAGGGTACATGTCAGAATCACTACCACTCAAAAAGATCCATAGAAATTGGTAGTGGGAAGTGTTGTGCCTTTCCTTATATTTTAGTGTTAATAATGTGGACGCTGTGGAGTCATTTGAGGCCCGTGATGAAGGGCTGCAATAAACCTGGCTCCTGCTATGTGAGCTGAATGGCAAACCACATGCTCATCTGTCCTCAGTGTCAGTGAGGGCAAAGCTTTAGTTCTGCCACCTTTTTCTTCCTTGTGCACAGCATCTACAGTATAGCTCCAAAATCAAGCAGTTTCTCTTTCTGTTAGTTTAAAGTCGTTTAGTAGAATTCTAAGTTGCGGCGTGTTGGACTGGGCATTGTTCAAAATGTTTTAAGACCGGTATTGATACCAATACCTTGACTTCGATACTGGTTCCTGAACAACATTACGCCTAAAGGCAAAATTCCTTTTATTTAATTTTCAGCTCCTACTATGTGAGCCCTGTCTTTGTGCGTAACGTGGAGTTTTTCCCCCCTGCTTCTACTTCTTAGACAGCCAATCACCGGCATTATAGGCTCTTGGTAGAAGCATGCTGCATGCTTATTGGCTCACTGACACTGATGAGATTTACTCCTTAGGTATTGAAAGTGGTTATTGAATCTGGCAATTCTGGAAATACACTATAAATGATACTAATACTAACTAAAACTGACCGTGACTGCAGTGCTGAACGCAAAAGTTATCTACTGGTTTGATAGGCATGAACATTTTGCCACAATCCCTGGTTTAAACATGCAGCTTGTTAAAAGAGTGTGTAGCTTACAGTTAAAAGGTTTGCATTCAGTACAGGTATTGAAATAATAATAAGGTTGTTGCTGTATAAATGACTCTTTACTTGGCTGAGTAGGCGCTGAGATTTCAAAGAGAGTGTGTGTTACGATCTTGTGTGTGTGTGTGTGCGTGTGCGTGTGCGTGTTGGACAAAAAGGGAGCCAACAAATCTCCTCATCAAGTACTTCTTGTCTGTAGTTTATTCCTTAAAGTAAAAAAACAATTTTCTGCAAGTGCAGTAAGAATATTTTGCCTTGTTTCCAATGCACGTGAGCTTTTTCTCAGTGTTTTCTAAATTCATTTTCACTTGATTCCAGTGAAGAAGCAACCTGCTTTATTTTTCATTTCTACAATGTTTTAAGCCAGCTGTTTCTAATGAAACCAATATTTTAGTATGTGTTTTTTATCACTTTTAACATTCACTGTCATGCAAAGAAACAGAGTGCAACGAGGGCATTCAAGAGGTTTTAAAGATACAGTAGATTCTAGGTATTGCAATCACTTTTTTGAATTTGTGCTTGAAGATCCCTTAAGAAAAAAACTATTATCAGATAATGTTTTCTAAAATCTACATGACATTGACATGTGTCAAAAAGTGGTTGAATTTCCCTTCAATATATAAATGAATATCTTCATAAGAAGACGTTTCCCTACAAATCCATTCAGACAGAATTCATGATATATACCAGAAAAAAAATGGCCTTTTCACTTAATCTACTTGTACTGGGTAGCACTCAGGGTGCATTTTTTTTTAATCTTATTTTTTATGTTATTGACCCTGGGTTTAGGATCATCCAGGTTTAAATTAAGCCAGCATGAAAAGATGTGGGCTTACTGAGCAGCACAATAAAGGTAAAGTTCTACTGCAGTCTGCTAGTGTTTCTATCAAGCTGGGAAGGAGCTGTGTTTGCTGAGGCATGAGAACACATCCCTGCAGTGTGTGTACTTTCACTGTACGTATGTGTGGACGGGGTGCAGGGCGGAGAGAAGACTGTGTGTTGTGTGTGTGTGTTGTGTGTGTTGTGTGTGTGTGTGTGTGTGTGTGTGTGTGTGTGTGTGTGTGAGACACACACATTCTACTACTACTGCAGAGTGATGTATGTGTCTGAGGCATTGTTTTTTTGCATTCCTGAGTGCATGAGTCTGCATTTGTGTGTGTGTGTGTGTGTGTGTGTGTGTGTGTGTGTGTGGGTGTGTGTGTGACAGTACCAGACACTGCAGTCACATGTGACTGCAGTACAGCAAAGAGCATCAATACCTCACACACACACACACACACACACACACACACACACACACACACACACACCTTGGCTGTCACTGCCAATAATTAAGACGTGTGTGTCAGTGTGCTGAGTTCAGCAGATGAATAGGATGTAACTGAAGCTTTTACAGCCAACACTGATCCCTTCTGACACCCAGGACAACTGACACAGGCAGAGTGTCTGAGCTGTGTAGAGTTTAAGTGTAAATGGTTCTAGCTTTTAATTCATCACCTGTAGTATCAGTTATAATTTAAAATCTCGGGATTAAGAAATGAAAGGACAATTCTGTATGTTACAACTTGTGCTTTAATCTTGCAATTTGAATGTCATTTCTGTCATTTGTATATTACCATTTAACTCACCAAAGGCAATGGATGAGTATAATGTCATAATACTGATAGGAACAATGGCAAGAAAAAAACGCAAGTTGCTCCCTGTTTCATTTTTTAAATATGCTAGGAGAGAGGGTCCTAGCAGAATATGTTTTGCTATAAACAGCACAATATATTGGTTTTAACTGTAGAAACACAGTGGCAAAGTCTGTTCCCCATGGAAAACAAGATCAAAGAAACACACATGCATTTGATTTATCTTTTTTGTGTTTATAATGTGCACTACATGGGGATGGAAGCCTGGCTTGTGTTGGATGGCCGGGAAGAAAAGCAGTACCCCCAGAGGTACTTACTACCTGTTGCACAGGCTGTCATTCACAGCAAGCAGGATTTGCATCATGTATTCAATGGCCATGGGATTGCACCATTATAACAGCGCATCTGTTAATGTTTATCTGGACCACAGCAGAATCTGCGCCCAGAGGAGAGAATAATTTACCTTTTTCCTCTGCCTCCCTCTGTTCTGTTTTCATCATCCCATTTGCTTGTGCTCTGAAGTCATACCTCTCTCTTGATTGTCTCTACTAGGTCATTATTTTGTTCTGTGTCATTCACTTCATTTCTAGTAAAGGGTAGGGGTCTAAACAGTAATGAATCCAATGTATCTGTATACCTTCTATCCTCCTCCTGCACCCCCTGCTTTGTCTCTTCCCCCCTCCCCTCATCCCTTACCCATCTTGTCTTTCCAGTAATGCGTTTGCGTCTCGTTCGGACCAATCGGCGTCCTGTGAGGAGCTACTGGCTGCTAGGGCTATACTTGGTTTAGGTGTGTGTCACGACCAGACTAAAGACCCAGACTTGAGTAAAAGTACAAGTGCTCTATCAAAAAAGTGACTTGAGTAGAAGTTGAAGTGCCCTTTAAGCACCACACTTAAGTGGAAGTACTTAAGGATTTTTTGTACTTAAGTATTGCAAGTAGTTTATTTTAAAATTCCCAGTATTGTGTTTTAAGTAGGGCCAGGGGTGGTCTCCTCCTCACCCTCACCGCCACGATCAATCAAAGTTGAAGGTGTTGAAGGTGGTGTTTCTGGTTCTTCCATCTCGAAACAAACTAACAAAGCTCAAATGTTCTCAGTGCAGGCGGGCAGCAGCATGGGAGCAGCTTATAGGACAGCTTGATCTCTTGATTCGCTCAATGATGAGGCAGCTTCATCAAACCTGGTGACAGAGCCATCTACAGCTCTGGCAGTGATAACGTGGGTTTGGAGTGATTCGTAACATTTTTATAATTGTAACGAGTAACGATGCAGCACATAAAAAATGTATTGGAGTAAAAGTATTAAACTCATTGAAAATATGTACTGAGGTAAAAGTGGAAGTAGGAGAAAAAAAGGATCCTCCAGTAGAGTACAGATACAGCCTTTTAGTACTTAAGTGCAGTAGTGAAGTAGTTGTACTTTGTTACTATACATCTCTGGTCACGACCCAGCAAGGGTTAACAAACCATCTGGCACGTCAGGTTAGGAAACACTGGGGTTTTATTAGAAATGTATCTGTTTTTAGCACCACAAATCCCGTCATTTCCACATTGATTGTATTTATTTACAGCAGTAACACCGCCCTCAACCAATTGATGTGACAATAATAGATGGATGTTTAGAATACATCTCATCTCTTTGCTACCCGGTGCCTTCCTCATCCCTCGCTTGCTTTTCAGCCCTCCCCCCTCCCCTCTCTCCCTCACCCTAAGTGCTTGTCTCTCTCCAGAGATACTGACAGCTGGGACTGAGGATGGGCTGCTGGAGTTTGACATTAACCTCACCTGTCCTTGGCGTGGAGAGATATGCTTTAGCATTTGCAACATACACACGCTAATATTGGCTGCACGAAACTGGAAGCAAGGAGCAGGGACAGGCCTGCGAGGATGTGATAGCATCAAGAGATAGTGATGGAGAACGATTGGGATGGAGAACGATTGACCCTAACCCTAGTTTTCCAAGTGTGCCCTTAGACAAAACTACCTACAGTACAACCACAATCTGCTTTTGGGAAACTAAAAGAAGATGTGAATTACTGTCTGAACCGGCTTCCTTAACTTTTAAGTCACAATTTTAAGATCAAAGACTATGGATTAGTCTCCTCGTGTCTGTTACAGCTCCTTTGAGTATATAAATATATGTTCAAACTAGACATTACTTAATAATATTAGATATCTATCTATCTATCCATCTATCCATCTATCTATCTATCTATCTATCTATCTAATCTGATGAGATAGACATTTATTGATCCCCCAAAAATGGGAAATTATTGTGTTACAGCAGCAAACATACATCAGTCACACAGCAAAGAATATAAATATAAATGAAATACTAGGATACAATAAACATACATACAATACACATGAAATAATAATAATAATGATAATAATAATAATAATAATAATAATAATAATAGGAATACAAAATATAAAAACAAATATTTGAATATGTACAGGATGGGAAAACAGAGAGGAAAGCAGTTACCTGGCTTACATTTTCAGCAGGCCTATTACTCTGTTTAGCCAAATGATTGCTCCGCAATTGCATGTAAAGGTCAAAACGTCTCCATCATCCATGGGGTAATGAGGTTACTGTTGCCTGGTGACAAATGGCAATAACAGACAGAAAAGCAGTAAGAAGGATGGAGGTGAGGATCAAAATAGAAATCGTCGCAAAACATATCATCAAATCCTGCACAGAGAATACTTTGAGCACAACATTTAAAGTAAATAGAACTATTTCATATTGACCTTGTTGCCCATCTGTAACTGGCCTCTGAGATGTTTATTTAAATAGAGAGGCAGCAGGTTTGCCTAAGGGCAGACCACCATCCTCAAGAAAGCTGTCCTCTTGCTGTGAGATGAAGTGCAACTGGGTTCAGCCTTGGAACCCCCCCAATATATGGTACATCATCGCAGAAAGCCCTTCAGCAAGCCCCAAACCACTTCAGAGGCTCTGCACAGCACCCAGCCCAGCACTCTGACCTCTGACAAGAAAAGGAAGAGTTAGAGGCCATGTCAGCACCCTTAAAGGGATACTCCAACAATTTAGGATAAATGCCCCCCAGCGCAACATTGATGTGTTTTTTAATTCGCTTTTCGGTCAACAATATATTCCTCAGGCAAAGCAGTTGGGGACTTTTCTTTGATGCCTCATTAACATCCTCAACCGCACAGGTTTTCCCCTCTCTCTGTGTGTGTGTGTGTGTTGGTGGTGTGTGTGTGTTTGTTTGTGTGTGTGTGTGTTGTTGTGTGTGTTTGTTGTGTGTGGTGTGTGTTGTGTGTGTGTGTGTGGTGGTGTGTGTGTGTGTGGTTGTTTGTGTGTGTGGTGTGTGGTGTTTGTGTGCGCCGGTCCCGCAGACAGCAAACAACTAGGACAGGTAAATGTATGAACCAAATGACTTACAATTAGAGTGGGGTGAAGCTGAAATGAATCATAACCTTAAATTAATTTAAAAGGCCAATTTTAAACATAAGAAAGACTATGTAAAACACACACACACACACACGCACACGCACACACACCATGTCTGGCCCATACTTTTCATCAATTATTTTTTCCTTTCTATACTAATTGAAGATTACTTAACTGGGGCTGCATGATATGTGAAAAATATATTTTTTAAATTTTTTGTTTTAATTTTTGTACCATTATGCTGATTTTCATTAAAAAATATTAAAATTAAATAAATTGCAAATGTTTATAGTGGAGGAACTGTACCAAATAAAAACATTTTTCTTTAGTCTGTAGGATTCGGTTTGTAGGTTGGGACGTCTCTGCAGCACCACAATACTTAATTCAGAATAGTTTGACACATATTTTGCCTTTAACAAATATTGCGCCGTCCCCGGGATTTGGATATGAAACTAGAACATACTGCAATTTCGATAAAATTGGGATTAATTGTGCAGCCCTAAACTAACTTTGGATCTCACCAAACACTGCAGTGTAATATGTTCTAAGCAATTACTTGAAAATAGAACCAGTCAGTGTCATGCACAGTGGCCAGCCCATCAAACTGAAACTCTTTACACTATGCAATAACTATGCAAGAGCTATTTCTGAGGTGGTTCACCACTTGTATATTTTGACTTGTTTGTCCTGGTTATGTGTTCAAAATAACTTCCATTCTAGTGATGTAAAAATGCCATAAAAATAACACTTACAAAAAAGAAGGTGCTTGAAGGGCTCGATACCTGCTGCTGTCCTCAGAGGACTGTCTGGGTTCTGACTGTGGCTGCACACACATACAGTGTGTCCCTGTGTGTGTGTGTGTGTGTGTGTGTGTGTGTGTGTGTCTGTGTGTGTGTCTGTGTGTGTGTGTGTGTGTGTGTGTTCCTGGGGATGTCTGACTGCAGACTATGTTTGTCTATTGACGGCTTGTACGTACATGAAGCTAACATAGTGCTAGTCTTTTGTAGACAGTGTCTCTGAAATGTATTATTTCACAAAAACTAGGGCTAAATGGGCTCAATTTTGGTAAAATATGTAAATAAAATTGTTTGGACCAATAATGCCATTATTTCCTCTAAATTAAATGTAATGCCATCATTGGATGGGCTCTGTCACACAAATGACACTACAAGGTACTATGAGTGCTGCTTCACCGTGTGGCATTATTCATTTTCTTGTATTTACTGAAAATTATAACTATCATGGAGGAACCGGGTGGTGTGTGTGAAATGCAATGTAGAGGGCAGTAGAAGCTTCTAATATTCATTAAGTTGTGTGTATTGTATTGTTAAGTGTGGTAATGTGGTAATGACGCTCTCAAAATTGGTATTAGATATTGAAGTTTCTTTAAAGGTTATATTTCTTAAGAGATTTTTTAAAACCATACTGAGTGTTTTGTTGTTTCGATAGTATTTGGGAGAAAGTTCAAAGCCAGAAAATGTGTTTTTGGCTCATGTGGCTGAAAAATACCAAATCCCAGAATGCACTTGCTTTGCTGCTTGAAGAGTCCACTCCCAAGCCACGCTGTTCCTATTACGTGTGAATGGAACGCCGTGGCTTGCTGTATCCATCAAAGTTGCATCATCAAATGTAGAGTCTAAATGAGTTTCAAACATTGCCAATTTGTCTTACACTATATCTGTTAAATCACTCAATTTATTCCTGAGACTGCATATATTTATATGGGCAATTTTAAGACCTTTCTTTGGGAGTTTATGTATCATACAAAAAATCAATATCTTTCTTTGGATTCATACTTTTAGATTCCTTATTGGAGCAACAAAACTTACAGAAAATGACTAAATTAAACCACAGATATACATTCATACAAATAGTTTCAAACAGAAAAATTTGTGTTGCCACTCTAGTTGTCAAGGTTGCCATGCTAAGTGAGCTGAACTCTTCTTGAATTCCATTTCCTTCATATATTTCTGTTTCTAACTCCCAACCTAATTAATACATAAAATATGTGTAAGTTCCTACTCTGAATTCATTGCAAAATATCTCATCTGACACTTATAATGCTAACAACTTAGGCAATAATCTACAGTCCTTTGTGAAAACAACATAACTGGATGTTTAGTTTCCCACTGTATTTAATTTAATATTTTTTTTCGTGAGTTCCTGAATTAACATAAAGTCGGATTTTTCGTCAAATAATAAATTAATTAACGTAACATGGCTATGGAATAAGCATGGAATTACATGGAAAAAGTAGTTTTCCATATTTTATGTCCTCAAGTTTATGTCCATATACTGGATGTCAGGCCAGTTCTCAACTCTCAGTTCTCGGATCCTTGAACTGCACTCTTCTCTTTGACACTTCTGACGTTTTATTCTGGAAAGATTTTGACCTTGAAATGGAGGACCTTTTCTTGCTTTGGTATTTGTAAAATAGCCTCTTTGGCCAGATATCTCTGCATCCGGACGATCATCCGTCTCAAACCGTGTTTTGTGACAGGCCCCACTCGGTGCGCAATTTCCACTTTGGGTTTATAAGGCAGATTTTTATCTTTAAATACCTCATTGAAGAAGGACTCCACTTCAGTTGTTTTTCCTTTTTCCATGTCTTTGTCGAGACCAAATACTCAGATGTTAACTCTTGGCTGTGTCTCCAGCTTTTCAGTTTTGTCTAACAGTTCTTTGTTGTGTGTGTGTGTGTGTGTGTGTGTGTGTTTGTGTGTGTGTTTAGTTTCAGGTGGATGTAAATTCAGCAAGTCATTAGGAAACACCTTTGCACTCATTCCAGTGTGCCTAAGCTTGGTAGTTATTACCATTAACCATTTATAACCATTTCACTGATATTGGCCCAGCGCCAAAATGTGTATCCTTACTCCCTCTGAATTTAGTAAAAAAACAGGTTTTCAGCTTTTGTGTAGACCACTTCATGTCCTTTGAACAGTGACATCTTTCAGCTCCACAATGAACAATCATGTTGTGTGTGTGTGTGTGTGTGTCTCAGTAGGAGTGTGTCATACCTGATACAGTATGTCCCTCAGAGTTTATGTTGTAGGCCTTTCCCTTATCAAGCTTCCCCCTGCTATTCCAGGACCACGGACAGATCATTTTTGCTATATAGCACCAGCAGGCTAATGAATGGGAAAGAAAATGATCACTTATATTTAATCCCACTGTACTTTATTACAATGAATTAAATAGATTAAGATAGTATTTATTTATAAGTATTCCAACAGGAAATAGCGGATGTTGAGGTTAATGGTCGTAACTCAAATACTGTACTTAGGTACAATTTGAGATAGTTTATACTAAATATTGTACCCACTCCACTACACTTATCTGACAGCTATGATTTTATAGTCAATATTAGCATTGTCAGAGACCATAGAAATAACATGTTTGCATTTTAAGATTGGGCGTAGTTCCCCTTTATGGGCTGATCTAAGGATGTCAATGCTTCCTCCGCAGTATGGGGGTGTACACACTAAAACCATCACTAGCACAATCTCGTAAAATCCAAAACCAAAGTGTTTTTTTTTTTTTATTATTAAAAAAGGTTTTTAATGACGGGTTCATTTAATTTCATAATTTTACATAAATATTCATCTTGTTTTGTCATAGCTTTTGAAATTTTAATGTAATAGTGCTTACGTGTAGCTACATTTGATCATGTAATGACCCCTGACACAGTAAAATGTTATTATTTAGTTAATAACATACTTTTATTGTTATAATAATAAAAGGTTTTATATATATATATATCTTTGCTTAATTGGATGTAATGGTGCCAGCAGTGCACATCTTTACTTTAGTCAGTGGATCCCCCGTTTGATTTATTTTATTATACAACAGCACTTAACTCCACTCCTCCTGCTTCCTCTACCTTCCTTACCTAGCAGTAATATCAAACATATACAGTATTTCATATATAGCATTTATCAATAGTGTATATGCTGTATGTGTGTGTGCAGCTTCACCCACAAACCCCCCTACAACCTAAAACTGTCTCTTCCTTTCTCCCAGAGATCCTCCTCTCCGCCTCCAAACCCTTCAATGCTGCCAATCACAAAACAACTCAACCTCCATCATTTATTTTTAGATATTTTTAATTTCCTGATTGGGTGTTTTCTGCTGCTTGTTTGTTGCATAAACCCAATCGAGTGTGTGTGTGTGTCTGTGTGTCTGTGTCTGTGTGTCTGTGTGTGTGTCTGTCTGTGTGTCTGTGTGTGTGTGTCTGTCTGTGTGTCTGTGTGTGTGTGGTGTATCTGTGTGGTGTCCTGTGTCTGTGTTGTCCTGTTGTGTGTGTGTGTGTGTGTTGACCTCAGCTGGTGGCACATATGCATTGATCATTTAAGACACATCCTCTGACAGCAAGCGTAGTCCTTTCCTTGCGTAACCATGGTGATAGTTCCTTCAGTGACGTGTTGTGTCTGCTTGCCTCACTGTCAAAATATGTACGCAACACACACACACACACACACACACACAGTAATATCACACACACACACACGAACAGGCTGGAGAGGCTGGTTTTGGGAAGCAAGATCCGTGTGATTGTGTGAAGAGCAGAGTGACAGATTCAGGTGCAGTTTTCGATGATTCTGATAATGCTTTTTTGTCTCCTCTAGGTCCAGGGATGATGTCCTCCATGATGTCGTCAGGGGGACGCCAAGACCCACCAGGACATTCTGCTTTCAGCTCCGACTACCTGTCCGGTGAGGGTGGAGGGCGCGCTAGTTATTCATCACACAGCTTTCCCACTTTAGAATGGAGGACATTTGCACAGAAGTTTGAGCAGTTTTTGTTGTTGTTGCAGAGGGCCATGGGAGCTGTAGTTCCCCCTCCAAGTCAGTCCGAAAACAACACTCACCAGTTATGACACTTCTGGGCACAGCTTTCCATGTGTTAAATGTATTTTCACAAGGAAAAGCTTAACATGTTAAAAAGGCAAATAATTTATCATAGCCTTGTGAGACAAGCAAAGTGATCTCCCCTTACATTTGGGTACACATCATAAGGACATTCACATTCTACATGTGGTCACATGTGGTCATTCTACACGTGGTCACGTGATGTTCTATTCAGGTGTCCCAGTAAGCCATGCTAGTAGACCACAAAATAACTTTTGTTACTTATACCTCTGCTTTTCCTACTGTGGCAAGTCTAAAATGGCAACAACAACAACTATTAAGGCGTTTTTATTCCATTTACCTTTACATACTCAATGCACACATTTGAATATTTCCACCGTCTAACATTACCATTTGTTTTTATGTTCTGTCCCGCTGGTTCATTTCTTTCTGCTCCGCATCTCTCCTGGTCATTCACGTCCTCCCACTCATTTTGACTCTCTCCGTCTGGCTCTCTGGCCCCTTTTCTGATTCTCTCATTTTGCCTTCCATGTTCATTCTTCCATTTCTCTCTCTCTCTCTCTTTCTTTCTCTCTTTTCAGGTCCTATGATGGGTGGGAGGACAGATCAGTGGAACAAGACAAAGGACAAAAGCACGCCTGACTCATTTCTAGGTCCACTTTACTTTTTCACCTCCTGTGTCATTTGTACCTCTCACTACAGACTAAGAAGGAGTTCATATTACTGCTCCTCTCTGTTTGTAACTGGTGATACTCAATGTGTGATAAGCTATGAACTAATTTGGCTGAAATTGGTTAAAATGTGTAATTTCATTTTAGAAAATTGAGCCTAAATATGGAGCCTAAATATGGCTTCATGAATTGGTTTTATTTTCTACGCTATAGCTGTAGATGTGTTATTGTCGTGTTAAAGTTGTTGTGAAAACATGATCTAGCGGCTAAAATGTTTTATAATAAAATGAGATATTCTGTGCAAAAATCGACCAGGAGGGTAAAGAATTAAACATTAACCTTTGATGCAAGCTGCTGCTCTTTAGTTGTTCAGCACTGTTGGAATTATGACACTCCACTAGTCTGAGATATAAATATACAGTATATACTATATATTCTCTTCATCAGTCCTTTATTGGTCTCTCAGTTATGTCCAAACACCTACTCATACCAAGCACGCTCTCCTTTTGTGTTCTTTGTTGTCTGCTTGTAGGGCTGGTACAAACAAGGTTTTCCCAATATCACGAAATCAAAAACATTTCGGAACTTTAACCGTTTTTCTTTTTAATTACAAATTCCTTTGAATCATTCATCTGGACCACAGGGTTTGGTGAATAACACATCCCTGTCTGTTTATCATCTTCATGCTTTTACACAGCCGCAGGGATTTTTTTAAGTTTCACACACAAATAACTCATTTTATTTTTACCAAACATAAACATATGCACATATACATTTCCAAGACATTTTCCAGTTCTATAGACATCTGAGCAACGCCATCAATCAGATCTACGTGCAGGAAGGGGGCAGAAAACAAACCATAATGAGTTTATGAAGAGATCAACATTAAACTTGGTTGTTTTTGTGCCTTAAACTGCACAAATCACACATGCAGTGGGTGTCAAATGTTCATCATCAAAATGAGTGCAGCTGGCCGGTGGTCTTTGATATGACCACTGGGTGTACTTTTCAAATTCTACATTTAGTAGCTTTAAAGTTGGTAGCTAATGCTTATGCGTATTAGTAGTAACAATAAGTTATTAGTGTTGTCTAGTACAGTTTTGCAAATTATAATACAAAACTTTACCTGCTTCAGGCTGGATATAATGCTATTACTAGGGGTGGGAATGGCCAGAGGCCCCACAATTCAATATTATCACAATACTTCACTGTACAATACTTATACTAATACTTGTCACTATGTGATATCATTGCAATTTTAAACATATTGCAATATTCTGCAATATATTGCAATTTGTTACCCTTTTTCCCACTTCAAATTATGTCCCCGAAGGAACAATTTGTCAACAACTTTGTGTCTTTGTGTGACATCTCTCATTTAGTGGGCTACAAGATTACTTTTATTATTCTATTACCAAAACGTTAAATTGTAATGTCTAATTTATCCAATAAAAATGTGATTTTTGTTGTCCGTGTGTTGATACAGTATTGCCACGGAAAATATTGTGATACTAGTCTGCATTGATTCCCCCCATCCTATTATTACAGCTTCCTCAGAATACATTTTAAAGCAACAACAGCAAGCCGAATGTATCTGGTGTATAAAGCAGCAATACGTACCATTTTCCATTTTCATCAAGCCAGTTGTCTGTTGGTAATGTGTCTCTGTCTCTCCATCAGGCTTTTCTCAGACTGGGATGGGAGGCACCATGGGGTCCAGCCTGCCACCGTTCCAGACCAGTATGAGCACCACCGTCGGCCAGACTGGGATGGGTTCAGCTATGGACACCCAGAAGAGTTCGGGCCTATTTGGTGTGGAAAACAAAACCACCAGTAACACCAGTGGAAGCAATCTGTTTTCTTCTGGTGGTCCAGGAATTCACTCTATGGATCACTCTGCAGGTATCAGACAGAAGGCCGGTTGCATGTGTTACTGTATCAGGGGAGAGTGGAGTCAGGGGAATGAGGAGAGAGGAGGAACATACGGTACATGTAATGTGGTTTTAAGGTTCATAAACGTTTTTAGACAAAAATTTTGCTCATTAAGTTTGCAATTACTTAAATACTGAGCGGGTGTTTTCATGTATGTGTTAGGGAGGGCTGGTTGGATTTGAACGGTTGAAGTTGGCTGAAATTGAGGAATCTAAATCCTGATCATCTTGAATTTGTTTTAATGAAATCTCAAACGTTATGCTAACTATTAGAGGTGTGACAAGATCTCGCGGAAATGTGACAGGACTTCTCGTCGAGGTAAAAACTGTCTCGCGATATCGGTCACAAGTGCAGAGCAGCCGCCAATAGATGAACTCTGACCTGGTTGGACTTTATAATACAGCTGGCTTGGACCTCTAAATTAGCATAGAAGATCCCCTGTCCCTTCGCCAGAGTTGACTCTGAGCTCATTTTTGCAGAGTGGCAGCAGAGTTACAATTGTATAAAGCTGCTGTTAGAACGTTAGAGGGTCTGGTCTCTCTCTCTCTCTCTCTCTCTCTCTCTCTCTCTCTCTCTCTCTCTCTCTCTCTCTCTCTCTCTCTCACCCCCGACACACACACACACACACACACGGACTGCCGCATGCAGTTCAGTGTGGCCCTGACTCGCGCCGATCGCTCTTTTTCTGTGTTTTTTTTTAAATGAGTCAGAAGCAGAAAGCACAACCTGTCTTTACTTTTAAGGATATTAAACAAAGAGAAATGTTCTCCGTTCGTCTTAAAATGGTCATAAATCAATACTAGAGCAGCCCACTTCCTTGTTTACTGCTGCAATGTAATGCTTGGTTACATTGTAACCTTGGTTCTCTGAGTAAAGACCAGTCAGATTTCTTAATTCAAGTTTAACTTTAAAATAGTGTTAAAATCTTGTCTCGTCTTGTGAACCCAAGCTCGTGTCTCGTCATGTCTTTAGTTATTTATTATATAAAGTTGCCACGGGTTCCTGTAGCAGGACAGCAGAGCCGAGTGGTGACAGGAGAAGAGTAATGTGCTTTCAGCAGCAGAGGGCAGCCTTTTCTAGTCGGTGGGACACTTTTGGCTCTGCTTTGACGTCACCAGTCGCCTCATGGCTTTACGCTCTGTGCACTTTGCCATTGTCTTTATCTACGGACAAACTGGATCAAAAGACAGATGGGACTTACGCAGTGACAACAATAAACACAGGATAAGCCATAGTTTAATGGCTTCAGTAGTTACTGCAGCCTGATAGTAAAAAAAGAAACCTAAGAAGACATACTGCTTCCTGTTACATGAATTATTAATGTTCATAATAATCAATAGACGCTTGAGTGAGTAACAGCTGAACATTAACTTCACAGGAGGATTTAACCCTGCAGCCCACACACCTTTTGCAGTCTTCCTGTGTAACTGCTTGAAAGCAACATTTCGGATTATGTAATAGAGACATGCATGCAGTCTTTCATCACCTGAACATAATTGTGCACTCAGTCAGACTGTTAGTTCTCTCAGCAGGAAATCTTCAGGTGAGAGAAATGGGGAAGAAATAAAGACTTGAACTGCAGGACCCTCCTCTGAACTTTTAAAATGACTCAGCATCTGCAAAACGTATTAAACATTTAGCAAGCTCTTATTCAGGGCTTTATTTTGTATCTCTTGTCCCTTCTGTTCTGCTGGTGTACTAAAGATAGCCTGTACGGACTGGTTGTTGTTGATGTAACAGTTACTATCCTATCATTACAGGAAATGGGTTTTCTAGGGACCCAGGGAGGAATTGAGGAGAGATTGTTACCCAATAGCAGCCATTAATTGCTGATGTAATGGCTGCCCCACATTCCAATCTTTAGAATAAAAAAGAGTTGTTGTATTGCTTTGACCATAAAGATAACATACCACCAGTGATGGTCCTGCTTTTTTTTTTTAAATCCTGTGCTTAGCTAACCCCTCCTTTACAAAATACCTGGCGAAATTCTGTAAATGTGATGACCCTGTTACATCATTTGGATTAAAACAATCAACAAAAAGATGTATAAGCTTCAGAAAGAAAACTCAACCTTTGATATTACTGATGCAGAACAGGACACTGACACATTTATCAACCAGCCTTCTACGCTATCTGTGTCACTTCATCTCAAACTGTATTTCTGGGCTTGAAATCTAAAATCCTATACACACCTGCTGCTCTGTCTTTGCAGGTGCCAGTGGAATTCACTGAGACAAAACCCATTTGCCTAACATTTCAGATTAACTCTCACACACAGCACTTTTGCATAAGCAGTGTGTTTAAGGCAGCCAGCGCTCCAACGTTAATGTTTCTCTTGGCAGTTTGCCAGATTTGAGATTAAGATGTACTCTCATCAAAATACCTTATAACATTAAATATAGATGATAATGCCCCGGCCTTGTCTCTTCCTCGAGTTGTTTATAGCGCAGCTATAAAAGGGAGAAAATAGCAACTTCAATTCAATCAATTAATTTAGAAATACAGGGAAAGGTGCCAGATGTAGAAGGGAAAGCACCTTTTTTTTCTGAATTCACATTAATACCCAGCGATTCAAGACATATTGAGGAGATGGGAGTGATGACAACAGAGATTATAAAAACAGGAAGACTGAGAGGGCTGTTAAGGTCAGAGTTTTATTTATAGAGGATGTCCCTCTGTCTGTCTGTTTTATTTCCTTCTCTCTCTCATTCTCGCTGAGCTGATGAAGTGCTTGTCAGAAATAATTGAGAAATATTGCTTCAGAGGAAAAACCATACCCAACTTCATCCCCAAAACAAGATAGTGGGAACAGACAAATGAAGGGATCATTTCAGTGGAAGCTGAATTTCTTTCTTTGTTTGTTAAAGCTTGCATGTGTACAGTTTGCCATTGTGTTGTAGTTCTGTAACACATTCCATATGTTTATTGGGTCATTTTGGATCATTTTAGTGTTTCTGCATGTAGGACAATGATCCATTTATTGCCAGGATTCTTCAGACATGCATGCATTTATATTTAATCATGCATGCTTGACCCTGTTTGTAACGTGCTTGATTCATTTACCTCATTACATCGCTTCAGAGCTCTGTTCCTCCCAGTGTGTTTGTTTTTCTCTGTTGTGCGTGCCTGCTCAAACGACCAGCTCTGCCCCCTGGGTAATGATGATGGAGATGATGATGATGATGATGATGATTGTTTAAAAGAGGTGAATCAAACATATTTTTCCACAAAGACAGAATCCGACAATATGTCCATTGTTTGACTGAAAATTGTATCTTAAAACACATCCCATTCCAGACTCCATTTAGAATTTACTGAATTGAAAATGTACGCAATATGATATGACCAGCCAATGGATCTTCTGACTTTTATTCCCTCTCATTGTACTGTATTCAAAGTGAGCTTTGGTCCTACTAAGCGACCATAACAATTTGGTACATTTGAATAAAAATATTGTTTAAAATTAAACGTAAATTCATTCCAACCACTTTCACCCTGGCAGAGATAACCATTCAGATATATCCAAGCAAATTCTTCTCACCTGATGCTCGGTGCTAAATCATTATACTGCTGTAAACGGCACCTGTAAATATGTGACTAATAAGAAGAAGAATATAAATTGATTATGTAGCCTTTACTGAAACATAGGACGTGTGTAACAGGTGAGTAAATGACAGGTATTTATAAAAGCAGGCACCATCACATACATCATATGTTATGAAAATGTTCAAGAGGTTGTGCTAAAAGGAGCCTCAAAGCAGACTGTGGTTACTATGGCTGGAAACACCCAGGGCACCGACACTGACACTGACACTAGGGGTGGGGGAAACAATCGATACAGCATAGTATCGCGATATTTTCAGTGGCAATACTGTATCGATAAAGAGGCGCCAAATGTTGATCTTTTATAATATATGTCGTGGTCAGTTTGTCTGCTTTACAATCCCATTTTGCAGCAATAAACCTGAAATGATATGAACAAACAGAGAAATGTATCACTTAAGATGAAACAGATGTTGACAAAAATTCCTTTTCGGGACATCTTTTGAAATTGGGAAAAAATAGAAGTTGGAAAAAAGGTTATAAAATGCAATATATCGCAAAATATTGCAATATGTTTTAAATCACAATAATATCATATTGTGGCATAAGTATCGTGATGATATCGTATCGGGAGGCGTCTGGTGATTTCCACCCCCAACTGACACAGACACTGACTTGTCTTTTTAATATTTTTTGCTCATACTGGAGACACAAAATGCTTTATCCAACTTCTTTCAAATTTTCAGTAGCACTCACAAGACCTGTAAATAGAATCTTACCTATTTTACACACCATCAAATTACACACAACAGCATAAAGAATGGTATCCATGAGATTGTCTGACTGTTTAAGAAGGGACAGCTACTTCTGTGGTAGCCTATCCCTACAAAATAAACAATAATCTACCTTCAGTAATTGGTAATTCCACAAACTCCCTCCTTCATGAAATCACTTCAGCTCCTATGGACCTTAATGTTGATGAGACCAGTTGTTGCACCTATTTACTGCCATGAAACAGTAAACAATTTAGACATGAAGTAGTTATTAACCACCTATGGTAACCACAATCTGATGGCATTTTGGCTCATCGTTTATCTGACACAGTATGTGATTGGTTCCTCCTTTTATAAAACCCTCCCCCCTCCCTCGGCAGCTCCCATCCTCTCTCCCAGCAGCTCAGTGGATGACAGCAGTCTCACTTCCTCCGCCTCCGAACCCCTCAGCCCTGAGAGAGTGGGGCCGGGGGGCGAGGCTGCCAAGCAGCAGCAGCAGAGACGGCGAAAGAAGAAGAGGAAGGGCCATGACCAGGTCTACAACTTCTTGGATAGCCAGGAGAATAACATTGGCCAATCAGACAAGCATAAGGGCGGACTGGATGAGGATGAGGACGAGGAGGAGAACTGGGAGTGGGAGATCAGAGAGAGTGGAGGAGGAGGTAGAGTGAAAGGCAGGAAAACTAAGAGTCGGGCAAGACTTCCAGAGGAGTGGGGAGTGCAGCAGCCCATCTCTCCCACACTGGCTACAATCACTCCTACCTGGGCTACAACTGCCAACTCTGGTCCTTCAGACTCCAAAGCTCCAGACTCCTACCCCAGCCCTGCATTGCCCTCCGCCCCTACACAAATACCCACAAATTTCATTAACCGTTTCCATGCTAGCCTTGCAACAGATTCATCTCCACGCTCTTACGAGCCGATGTGTATAGACGATTTCCCTTTGTCTGCTGAAGATGGTCATAAACACGATGAAGAGAAAGTTTCGCACAGCAAACCTGAACCTAACAGCAAAGCTGCTAGTGTTGCCTACAACAGTAGTTTAGGTGAAGATGTTAGTGGTAGTCTAGCATTGTTGACAGGGGATAATCTGAGCCCAGTCTCCCAGACCTTCTCTTTCCTGGATTCAGTCCTCCAGACTCCTCCAGGCTCCACTCCTGACTCACAGTCCACCACTCCTATCACTAACACCCCCTCCGTTTCCACGGCTCCCCTGACAAAGTCCACTCTAACAGAAATCGGCATCCTTGCTTCACAAACCTCTTCAGTTTTCAACCCTTCCAAAAGCACTCCAGACCTTCCCCTTACTTCCGCTTTGTCCACCAACCCAACACTGTTAGCTGCCGCTGGCACAAACCCTCCAATGACTGCTGTTGGATCGTCCCTCAACGTCGATGCCAAGCCTTTCGTCCCCTCGGCCACACTCGTATCCTCCACAGCCACACCCAGTACGACTGCACCTGCCCCGGTGGTTAGTACAGCAGCCGCCACCACGCCCCTTAGTTCCTCAGCTTCTCCCTGTAAGAATGAAGCCACTCCCACATCATCATCAGACACTCCCCCAAAAGGTGTAGCCACGGCCATTAGCTCAGCAACAGCCACTCCCTCTCCATCCATCACCCCCGCAGCCCCTACTTCTCTCCCTGCACACTCAGAGCACCAGGAGTCCTCGTCGCCACAGCTCCCCCCACTGGAAGGTTGGTGAACTACAGTACAGGGAAGATAATGAATAACATGAGACAAATTTGAAAAAAATGATTGTAGGCTAGGATAAACGGAAGAAGCTACTATTTGTCTTCCAGTATGCATGGCTCTTTGTCTGTGGATTGAGCACCAGGCCTGCTTGGTGCTTGATCCTTCTCTATGTATTTGTAATAACCAGGGCCCGACATATAAATATAGAGCAACTTAAGTTTATTCTGCTTATGATAATATTCACATCAACAAAAGATTTCCACACACATCGGCTCTTTGGCACCATTAGAAATCCCTAAGAAATAGGTTTTGATCTCAAACATGTACCAGAGAAACATTTGTGTCCAGATAAATTGGTCTTCCCAACTCTTGGCATTAGTATGGGACACAAATGTATGTGCTGGACCTGGTCGGGCCCTAAATTAAAACTGCAAGGGTAAACTGTTTTTTATCAAACTGATAAGATTTTATTTCCCTCTGCTTGCCTCTGTGTATATGTTATCATGATCATAACAATTTTATCACTTGACCTGCTGCTTCTGATAGCTCTATATCTTTGCTTGCTCCACTGTCTACTGTTTGATCTGATTGTCAGCTGCCTGTGTAACCTCCCACGACCTCCTCTCTGTCTATAGAAATACACACATGGCCTTTGTCCTTGGAAGGCAAAGCTCGTTTGCTAAGGCCTTTTAACTTCATGAAGTCAATCATGTTATAGCTGTTACAATTAAATCAACTACATAGAGTAAAATGAGTGTAGTAGTAGAGTTAAAAGTAGACATGGCTGTGACTTAAAAAAGTGAATTGGTTTACCAATTATGTAAAACATGTTTCAGGTTGGTAAGGCACAACCTGCAATTATCCAATTTTCTTGATGCCCCTTGGGTTTATTGTGTCTATGTTTTGTGTTTCTATTGCAACTGTTTATAATGTGTGTGACACAGTTCACAAGTCTCAAAGAGGATTTTTCTGTAGAAGCAGAAATGCTAATTGTTAGAGATTGTAGGACATTCAGATTCAAGCAGAAAATCTGACACAAGCGACCGGCTAAAAAAACAAATTAGAGAATGCTAATATTTCAACACTAAAGTTTTTTTTTAACATTCCAGTCAGTTGTCATGTGAATTCTTAAGTTTATGCAACAATATTTGAACCCCCGTAAACACAAGTTAGTTTGACAAAAATATCTCTTAGCTCAATATCCCCTTCATAGATATCTCCAGTACACAACCACCTGGCTGTCAGTGACCCGGTTCCA
>NC_045745.1:16153104-16183157 GCF_008692095.1 Etheostoma spectabile | reverse complement strand
TCGTGCCAACAACTGAACCCCTCCAGTTTAGTAAACCCTAGACAACGATCAAGGCCACTACATGTGTCTCAAAGCTCTGATTGACATCTAATAAAGGGGCTTTGACTCAAGATATTTTTGTCAAACTTTTACACTCAGTGGCCACTTTATTAGCTACACCTGTACAATATTTTGCCAGTCAATACAAGAGCTCTGACTTACATTTATGACGATCAATCTTTGGTGACATTGTCAGAAAATGTCAATTATTATTGCGCTCATAGTTGAAAGTGGTGTTCTACTGAACTACATTATATCGACGTGTGTTGCTAAATGTCCCCTCCAATCACTCATGTACTGTATGTGAGGCGGGCAGAATATTAGGAACACGTCTGAATATAATGCAGTCCATGACTAATACCAGTGCTAACTATGACCAGGCTAATCTGCAGAATGTGGGTGTAGGTGTACCTAACGTAGTGGCCACTGTGTATGTTCCAAGGTTACCTATAAGTCTGGAGTTACAGTATGTTAAAATGAGATTAATTAATTTTTTGAATCAATCCCGCAAAGATCCAGAGCAGTTCCTAGGTTTAAAAATGTCCGTGTCCAAAACCTAGTCCAGATTACAATCTGTGTGTTCGATATTTTATTAAAAATGAAAAATCATTTTTAAATATCAGGGTTTCCCCCAGTTGTTAACAGACATAACAGCAGACGCCCATGAGTGTAACAACCATGTAGTAAGCAGCAAGCCGCTGTCTCTTGGCCTGCCCGACCCTTTTGTACACCGGGGTAAACCCTAACATGACCTCAGTCTAATGCTTCTTCCTCCTGATAATGCTGGCTTTCAACCCTGAGAACTGTCTCTGGCGACAGCCCACAGTCTGCTGAATGAAGCTTTATTTTCCAGTGTGATTCTCTCTATGCTTCACCTCAGCCTTTTTCTCACTACTAAAACCTGACCAAATACTCGACACTGTTTGTGAAATCTGATCTTGATTGATTAATTAAATCTGGCTGTAGCTCTAGCTTCCGGATTCTGACACCGTAGGCCTTCATTCTGACATAATAGCAAATGTAAAATGTCCTTCAGTCTCTAAATCGTCCTGTAGTTTCCAAAACTAACTTACTGTAACAAGTACGTAAATGTAAGTTCATTATGTACTTTTTGTATCAGAAGTTCTAACGCTGAGGCATTGTTTGAGTCGATGTTGGATCAGTGTCTTAAATAAGATGAAGATGATTCTGAACTGGCTGAACATTATCTTTTTATTCTCTCTCCCCCCATTCCCTTTTTTCTGTTTCATAATCCCTCCAATTGGGACCTTAAACTACAGGTAAGACAAGTTTCTCTTTTTCCAGTTTGCATATTTTATTCTCATATAGAACTTTGTTGGGAATGTTGGACACCAATGATCCCACTGTGGTATTACTGTGATTGTGTGTTGAATAGTTGTTTAGTTTGAATCAGGTACAAGTCAGGACAAGGCTGTTTTAAAAGACAAGGCGTTTCTGGCTGTGTCTAATGTTGTATTAATACTAAATAAGCGCATCCTGTGTAATTTGAGTTGTTCAGCATAGCTAAAATCATCATATTATGTTCTTCTATCTTTTGGTAAAAACTGCATCCTAACTGTTAAGGTTGTCTTCAACCTGTCTCAGTAGGTGAAATGTGCTGGCATTAGAAAATGACCTTGGCTTACCAGCTAGTATACCGGCGTCAGGCCCCTCGGTTAACTTGGAACGAAGGTGGTCCGATGCTTGGTGATTGTTTGGGAACAATTCCATAGCGTTGTGCTGCCTTTTAGTACACAATGTCTTGAAATTACACTCTAGAGCACTAGATGTCAGCACGTAACCACAGAAAGTTGTTGTTAAATAAAAAAATAACAATAAAATAGCAACATCAGATTTGGTATGACAAGACTGGAGGACATACTGGATGTTAACTCCAAAGTTGGTGTCTTTTATAGAATGTTTTGCACCTGAAATATTATAATCAAATATTCAAACATATGTGTCATCCCCATATGTTGATTTTGCATGATGTAACGTGTCTATTGGTCTATTAGGTCCTTTTGGGGAGGTCAGTTTTTTTTTAGTTTCCATAGACTGTTTTCACCCAAATGTTATCTCTCTTAGAGGAGACCAGATAAACGAGACACTAGATTGCCAAAGTGGGTTTTGTATACATACTGTAATGTTGTCATAAAATGTTTCATAAATAGAAATGGGCATGGCCTACACCCCTAGATGCAGCTGTGTGTGAGGGATATGTGGATGTCGTAAATGTGCAATGTATATATCAAATCCCACAGCCTTTGTTTTGGTTGATATGGGTCAGCGACAGTTAAGGCATTGCCATTTTATCACCATCATTATCCACCTAGTGAAAGCTGCGAATGAAATATGAATGCATTGCATCATTGCCATTATGTTACTGTGCTGTTTGTTACATGACATGCCCTCCAGTGTCTGCCAGATGGCATCACTTGGAAAATAATTATGTTATTCTTCACACCACGTGGATTGGTGTAAGACTATTTATATATACAGGATAGTTCAGGCATATGAGAGGCATTGTACACTTGACGAAATGTTCCAAATGGGCCACAAGGAGGATCTCGTAACATAACATTACATGTCATTTAGCTGACGCTTTTATCCAAAGCGACTGACAATTGCTATGTATATCAGAGCACGCCTCTGGAGTAACTAGGGGTTAAGTTTTTTGCTTAGGGACACATGGGTTGATGGGAATCAAACCCAGATCTCCCACATCAAAGGCATGTGTCATATCCATTGCGCCACCGCCATGCCACCATGGCATATGTCTCAATAAGCAGAAATGACAGGTACTCTTTAGCATTCATCTCATGGCTTTAAGTCTGTGTGTCTTTGTGTTTGTTGAAAGCCTGTCTCTGCTGCAGAGGACAGCATCACCCAGCCTGTGTACTTTGTGTATTCAGTCAGCACTAAGTTGTCCCAGGGTGAATATGCTGCGATATAGCTAGCCCTCCCTCAGTGCTGCACTTGACGGAGATCTGGTGCTGCTACAGCACAGTCACACAAACCTCATCATGGGAGTTGAAGAAGGAAGGTTATTAACATTACCCCGAAAAGTGTTACTCACTTTGGCTTGTGGTTCTTTTTAATGCTAATAAACCTGCTGCTCGTTGCTGTAGCGTTGCTTCACTGCACCTCCCAAATAACGCAACAATTTGTTATTGAGAATTGTTGATTAAGGTCTTTCAGTTTGTAAGCAGAACCAGCATGAAATGGAGTTATTAGAGATGGCGTGTTGGCTGTAAGTGAAATCCCAACGCTGTGCACTATAATCTATGATGCAATAGTTTGGCATAACAGACTCTGTTTTTCTCAATGTTTGTCTTATAATTATAAAAATGTTGTCACTTTAAAGCATACATGTGAGGTCATCTGCAAGATGTGGCTTAAACAGTGCAGGTGCAGTGCTTGTGTTGCCCAGTGAGCCTGGGAATCAGTGGATGGACTCTAATAGAGTTATTGACAGCTGACTGCTTCCTTGGTTTAAGGTTTGGTAGACATCCACTCACTCTGTTCTTCTCTCTGCGTCTATTTCTTTCTTCTGTCTAAGTGTGTCTCTATTTATAAGTGTCTCTATTTATAAACCTGCGTTTCGCCTTAACATCTCTTCTCTCATGTACAATATTGATGTCTGGGACTATTTCACCTTTACATAAGGCAAGGACACGATCACTCTCTTTCTACCATGCAGGCTTGTGTGGCCTGGAAAATGGGCTTTCGTCTCTGTGTCCATGTACTTTGGATATGAGTAATCTCACACACACAAGAAGCAATGACCTGCTTTTGTGGTTGAGAGCGAGCCAGTGAGAATCAAAGTGAATACTATGAATTGAGATAATCGCTGGGGACAAACTTGTGTTGTGGTTTGCTGTCAAACATTGCAGATGGATAATCATGTTGCAGTGTGTGTTGGGTAAAGCATTTGGAGGCTGTTGAGTCTCAGCCTTGCTCGTTGGCTCCATCAGGTGTCTGCTGGGAGAACTGCAACTCTGACCACACACTAGTGCAGCCGGAGCTTATCAGAGACAAGAAATTAGATTAAGCTACACCTTTGATGTAGCCTGGTCCTACCAGGCTGTCGTACATTTCATTTGTACAGAGATGCTGGCTACTCTTCAACTTCCTTGAAGGCGGGTTCTCTGTTCAAGTTTGAAACTATTGGATCTGCCCCGAGCCACTCTAGATCTGCCATAACCTATCACTAATGTTTGGTCGTGATGTCAGCTTTGCATCGCTAGCGTTCGCCTTAGCTAACTCCTTCACCACTAACGGATCGAGCTGGAAAATCAAACTTTTCCCGAACCCTGTGGGGAGGAGGGCCACAACATCACGGCCACCAACAAAACTCAGCAAAGATTCTTCTTGCTTAGGCTTTACCTTCTAGATATTCGGCACAACGGACCGAATGGCTTCGCTTGCATCTGTCTCCGCCACAGGAGTTATGGAACCACAACTCTAGCGCACGATCTCAACGCCATCGCTCTCAGCCACTCCCTCTGTTCGCTGATTGGACAGGTAAAGATTGGCCAGAACCCAGACGACGTACTGAAGGAAAATAATAATTGAGCGGAAGTACGTAGGAGGGCGGAGCCAGGCTTCCTTTATTGATCCCCAGGGGGGAAGTGGCTTCTGGTGGCAACGAAAAGTAACGGAGGAGCGTTAGATAGACTGGCTAGATTAGTTGTCAACTTTTAAATTAATCGGCAACTATTTTGATAATTGATTAGTGGGTTTCTTGTTTCTTCTCTTCTCTGTGACAGTAAACTGAATATCTTTTGTGGAAGTTGTGGACAAAACGAGACATTTGAGGACGTCATCTTGGGCGTTTGGGAAATACTGATCCACATTTTTATATTTATATAAATTGATATATTTATATTTTATTGACCAAACAATTAATCAAAAAAATAATCAACAGATTAATCAATCATGGAAATAATCGTTATTTGCAGCCTTATTTGTGATGTAAAAACACTATCAAAATGTCAATATCAGTATCGTTTGGACTGTACTAGACTCGTGAATGTGTTTTTCCTACTGAGGAGGCATTGGTTTCCATTCATGTTGAAAATAATCTTGGGGACTTTTTAAATTAGCTTTCACTAGGTCATCCATGTATCTTGTTTTATTTTTGTCTAAGCTTCTGTACCTTATCATTGTGTTGCAATGCTTTTAAAAGGGAAGCAACCATATAAATACATATTTTATAGGGTGTGTTCATATGCTGTGAGTGGTTTGGAAATCGGAGATGTGAGTGACAGCTGCTGAACAGCAACAGGTTCTTGATTCTGCCTTGAAAAAAATCATGGGAAATTGTCACTTGTGCTCTTTGCACGTTTTTTTTTTTTTTCACAGCCAACTGTAGAAATAGAAGTGCTGAAACGTTATTTGTTGGTGAACGTAGCATCAAGCTAACGGCCACAGGTTGACTAAAACATGACAGAATATTCCTTTTTTTAGGCGATTTGTTCCTTTTAAGGTGCATGACAGCTGGGATTTTTCTGGCACCTTTCTGACCTGCCTAAATAATAATAGGAGTAGTCATCATCACAGCCTTAGCAAAATAATGGAAATGGTTCAGTTCAGTGTCTCATTGCATTATTCTCTCCTAAGATATTACATCATCATGATGAGGGCTCATTTCATTTTCCCACATGTGACGGATTTATGCGGTAGCTTCTCCCTGCATGATGCAGGTGTGTGGAGGGTTAATGAAATCCTCTTTCACCATCTCTTTGAATCGTGGAGTTTTCCTCATGGGTGAGCCCAACACGAGCCCTGAAAACTGCAGGATCTCATTAAGGACGGCTTAATGACATCTGCATCTGCCTTGATTTTAATCTTCTATTTCCTTTATCCCATCTTTTGCTCTATTCCTTTCAGGTCGGTCTGTCTTCTTTACAGTATATTTATAGGAAATTTGGGCCTTTCGCCACATCCCTTCTGCTGTTGCCAGAATGCCTGAAAGTTCTTCTTCCTTCCTCCTGCTTTCCTGCCAAATGTAAAGGGCAGAAGGAGCTGCCAATCTTCTGTTTTTTCATTTGAAGTATTTATGTAGATCGTATAATTTATGTTTTATTGATTTGAACATTAGGTCAGCACACTTTTTAGCTTTTTGTTTGATACTGTATTTGGCCCTTTTCAGTCAACTTTAGACCACAGAGACAGACAGACAGACAACCAGACAGACAGACAGACAGACAGACAGACAACTAGACAGACAACCAGACAGACAGACAGACAGACAACCAGACAACCAGACAGACAGACAGACAACCAGACAGACAGACAGACAGACAGACAGACAGACAGACAGACAGACAGACCAGAACAGACACAGAAACAGACAGAAACAGAAAGAACAGACAGACAGAAACAGACAGAAGACACTTACATACTTGTCCTACTTTTCTCACTCCTTTTACCCCAGTCTCTATCTGTATCTCTACTCCCACTCCTCTGCCTGGTTGACTCTTTTCCTCTCTGTATTCCTTTTCCCCCACTTCCCTACTTCCACCTTGTTTCCCCCCCCCCTTTCCTCCCTTCCTTCATCAATGCTAATCTGTTGCCCTTCATCATGTCTCATCTTTATCTATTCCCAGATTCATCTGCCTCCCACTCTCTGTCTTCCACCCTCCTCTATCTCCCTGCTTCCTCCCCTCTCTATTTTCCCTATCATTTCCCCCCTCCATTCCTCTTGTTTTCCCCTCTTTCCATCCTCCATCATTTTGCCCTTTAATGGTTTGGCATACACGTCATGTCTTCCCTTCTCCTGCCCAGACTCCCTGTGTTGCTGCGGCATCGTAATATTCGCTGCATTGGAGATTGGGGAGTGGGTTGGGGGGGTTCGTTGTCAGGGAGACATGGGAGGCAGTTACCATGGAAACAAAGAGACTCTGCAAGTGAGGGATGGAGGGATAGAGAAGGGGTGGACTGGGTGTGACAGTCAGTGAGGTCGAGGAGTAAAAATAGAAACGCTCTGACAAGATCCTCCACCCTCCTTCTCTTCCTCCCACCCCCCTCCCCCCTCTCTCTCTCTCTCTCTCTCTGCTCAGCGCAATGGACAACCAGCTGTAGCATCCTCTCTCTCTCTGTTTCCTCCATCTCCAGCTGATGTTCAACAATCTTTGACCTTCAACAGGAGTAACTATCAGGGACCTCTGGGATTTTTGCCTGCGCATAAAGCCACAAGAGTATCCGATTTAATTTGACCTGTCGACTGCTTTTAATAAATACAGGACTTGTTATTTTGTCCTCCTGCCTTTGAAACGTATTTGTCTTCCTCTATTTGTATCCCACATAGTGTCTCTGTGGTCCAGTTTGTTAGTGGCCAGGTTGCCAAGGTTTTAGTTGTAGATATGTTTACACTTTCACTTGGGGAGCCATTTTAAACAACCTCACATTTATAATCATTACAATTTCTAGATATAATTTGTACCAACATGTTTAAAGTTACCATAAACAGCAGGAAATGCTTTTGTTACTATTTTTATCCGCGGATTAATCCACATTTGGTGCATAGTGAGTATTTGATGCAGTAGGGCGTGAATATGAGATTCATTCAAAATAAACTAGTATTTAACAATAAGTGCAACAGTGTGGCTCATTGATGTACAGACAACAATGCTCAATGGCACTGAGGAATAAGACATAATAGGCGTTGGTACATAGTAGTTGTTAGTAGGTACATTCATTGTTGGTTTTGGTCTTGGGATCTTTTATGTGTTCTTTTTTGCTGTCTTTCTTTAATCAATCTGGATACAATCTGTATATGCACTAAAAGGAATTTGGCCTGGCTGGCTGAACAAGGCCTCAGTCAAGCCTAAACAGCAACACTACATTCTCAACAGGATTAAGTACATGTGTTAGAGGGATTCAACCAGCAAATCGCAAAACCTCAATTAAACCAATGTAGGCTTATTTCTGGAACATCATGAGGAAAATGAAGTGAAACGTGTGCTAGTGGAGCAAACATTTCCACAGCGGTGAACTGGGAAAAGAAATAAAATCTATGGATGCAGGGACATCAGCAGGAGTATGAGCTAAAGGTCACTGGCACAGGATTAAAGACATGACAGCTCAACCCAAAGAACCTAATATACATAATATAGCTGAATTATTTCTCGTTTGATCATTACCACATGAAGTGGTTACAGTAAGTGAAGGAGAGAATTGGATACAGAGGGGTCAGTCCCCTGTGTCTTCCCAGTTTCAGGCTTGCTCTTGTCTTGTCTCAGAAATGCCAGCGCCTCAGCTGTCCAATCTACAAATGTCTCTGCTTTATCATGAGAATCCCGTTTAAATATTAGCACAATGCTTAGCCTGACCCAAACTTTACATTCTGCATTTCTTGCATAATGCCCGCCCTTGCCAAGCCTGTTGAAACTGAACAACCCTCTAATGTCTTCCTCTGTCTGGCTGTCACTCCCTCGGTGGTTACAGTAGACAAATTGTTTATGGAGGGTTATGTAATGAAACTCATTCATTTTCAGTCATGCTTGAGAAGCTGCTCTTGTTATCTTGGCACAGGCCTTGGGTGTGTTGGGGGGACAA
This sequence comes from Etheostoma spectabile, assembly GCF_008692095.1. Taxonomy (NCBI): domain Eukaryota; kingdom Metazoa; phylum Chordata; class Actinopteri; order Perciformes; family Percidae; genus Etheostoma; species Etheostoma spectabile. Next base: position 16,174,556 of record NC_045745.1, on the reverse strand, counting down.
GTGGGGTTGGTGGCAGACAGTCAGCTGTCATGACTCATGTGCAGTGAAAAAGCTTCACATAGATGTCAGTTTTTTTTTCCATCAGGCATTTGTTTAAAATAGTGTTTCAAAGGCAGGTCGAGACCTTAAACTGGCTCACCGACATTAGATTCCCAAATGTGCCCAAGTTACTCTGGAGATATTTACCACTGTCCACACATGTAGGCTACTAGCTTTCCTTCTACCTCTGTTTGGCTCCTTTTGTCTTGTGTGAGCACTGAACACTCTGTTGCAATGTCACGTTTAACATTATCAGGGTTCAAAGATCCTAATCCTGGTTCAAGATGACAATAGTCTTTTATTTTTTATTGATAATTTTTTGGGGCATTTCAGCCTTTAAAGGCAAGGACAGCTGACGTATGAAAGGGGAGAGAGAGGGGGGAAGACATGCAGGAAACCATCAAAGGTCAGACTCGAACCCTGGACCTGCGTTGAGGAATAAGCCTCTACATATGTGCACCCGCGCTACCAACTGAGCTTACCTGGCCACACCTGGCAATGCTTTTGATGGCGTAGTACTCAAAAAACAGAATACAGCCATGCTAAACACGGTTACGTGCAGGGCTGTTTAGTGAAGGCTGAACACATGTAAACGCAGTTTACCCATCTCACAAATAATAGCATTTATGCACACTTCACATCACTTTACATGCTCGCTCGATCTGGGCTCCCTCTTTTTTTCTCCACTGATTTAAGGATCTCTCGGTTCAAGTCTTATTTATAGATTTCTTTAAGGCATAAACTAACTTCAAACCACAAGATTTGAACCTGTTATGCAATGATTGACATGACAGACTTAATACAGGAACAAGTATTTTATTGTATTGGTAATGCGTTTAGACACAGAGTAAAAATGATCAGCTAGTTTTAAGTCTGATCAGTTGAGAAATACAAAATGCAGTTGTTTTGTCTAGAAGTCTATACTTCAACTGTTTGGCTTTAAGTTTAAACACATACATTCCACTCCAGTCAGTTTTTCATAGTTTTTTTTCTCTCCAAACATTGATTTAAAAATACAGATCATAACAATTGTGTTGGATTTCAAATATATGTTGGAGATAGAGACTGATTGATGATTTAAGATAGGGTTTAGGTACTCTATTTTACCAGGTGTAAACCTCCACGTTCTGCATGGGGATAAGAGCAGTATCCCCTTTTCAACATGACCTTGGTCGCTGGGAAAGGTTGCTGAATGCTTTAAGCCGAGAGAATAATTGTCAGTTCTGATAGAAGAGAGAATACGGACTTCCAGATGGTTGCACTCCTTGAAGCCAATTTATGTGAGCATGGAGTTGAAGACATACACAGAACATCAGTACGTCACTCTGGAAAATGGCGTCAGTTAAATGACTAGAATGTAACTGTAAATGTCATCTTAAATTGCTTAAGCCTTGGTCGCCTGGATGGCTCACCTGGTAGAGCAGGCGCCCATATATATAGATGTAGTGGCCGCAGGTGCAACCCTTTGCTGCGTGTCATTCCCCCTCTCTCTCCCCTTTCATGTCTACAGCTGCCCTATATGAATAAAGGCCTAAAATGCCCATAAAATAATCTTTAAAAAAATATATAAGGGATAATTGTAGAGCGAGGCGGTTGTTATAGTGAATACAACCGCGACAGGGAGATCAGGACTTGTCTTGAATTAGCTTGATGGGGTTGAATTCGCTGTCACAACCGCCTCGTTTTACATTATCCCGCTTATTAGATGGCTAACTACCAAATATCTCAACAATTTGACAGAACATATTGATTTAAATGGGAGTTTATTGAGTTAAACAATACGATGAAATTGCTTCTGCTAAAAAAACAGTCTGTTCCGTCTCTACAGTTGGAATCCTGCATCCATAGCAACCTAAACTCTGTAGCTGTTTATTGCAGCCCTTCATCTATGACCCAACACCACCTTACGGGCTGTGGTAGTAGCTGTGTATTTTATGGGGTGCTGCCGTGGTGGACAAATTACCCAGCTGCTGTTTTAATCCCTGCAGGAATTGACATCAGCTGAAGCAATGTGAGCTAGCTAGCGAGCTATCGGCTGCTCTAATTCATATTAAACTGAACATTTCTGTTCAAGGTGAAGTGAGACACAGTAATGGCTTCTTTGGGAATATTTATGTTGACATTTATGTTCTCATTCATCTCGTTTCCTTTTTGCACAGCGACTGCGTGTTGACACACCTGTGAGTTAACGTTTCACATGTTGCAATGTAGCTAAGCTAACTAATTAGCATTGTTGTCCCTACGGCTGTTACTGTGTAGCGATCATAGATGGTATATAAAGATGTAGCAATAGACGCTCACCAGATCTGCTGTCATGCTTGACTTGGAGGACAGAAGTTGCTCCAGGCTTCCCCACTTTTTGCCACAGCTGATAAATTATCCAGACTTCTTTCAGCGGATTGATTGATAGCCGTTATCTAGAGTGAACAGAACTGCGTCTATGGCAACGGTGTGTTATACTTAGCAACGGTCCGTTTTCAAGAAAATAACAGGCCGCATTCTACCTTAGAATTCAACCGAACCATGTAATATGTACTGTATATATATTTCGCTTAAACTTACAAAAATGTAATGTAATAGTGGTAGTTAGCTCCTACACTCAATTTCTCAGTGAAGTCCAGAAAATCAGGGCTCGGCAAAACTGTGGAGATAGGAGAGGCTGGATGGACTAAACCCTTTGCTGTCAGAACTGTATTAATCCTCCTGGCAAAGCTGTAATGTAAATCTCCAGAGGAGTGGAGTGGGGTTTTGCACCATACTTGAAATGGGGAGAAAGTCTCCAGTTCTTTTTAGGATGGAGGAAGTAGACATCTTTCACTCAGCTCACCAACACTATCATGTTCTACATATAGAATTGAATAGATTGACGACAGTGTGTTCTCTGTTTCTCTGTGTTGTTGTTGTTGTTTTTTCTTTCTGTGTCATTGTAAATGAAGGTCACCCCTTAATGATCTCTCGGGTATAGATAAGGGGTTGAGTAAATGAATGAAAAAAAGAATGAGGACTTCATCCTAATTTAATTAGTAGTGTGTTATAGGGCCATCATTACCGTAGGAGCACCATAGGAATTGCCGTATGTCTTGACCATTAAACACCCATGCAGAGTAATCAAACCTAGTGAATCGCAGTTGGTTTACAAATAGCAGCAGTGACATAAAACAAGTTTTTAAAAGCACATAACAGTTAGAGTGGGTGACAGCAGTGCTTATTCAATTCTGTGCTCATATTCAAGGCTATACTTCTATGGAATGAAACAACAGGTCCAGACCAGGTTATGTTTACAATCTTTTAAAAAACATATACACATAGCATACATTAATTGCTCCTTACATTAGTATTCAGTGTGACAGTAACATTCACATGAAATGCAATATAATTCCTTCTAACTATAACGTTACCACTTTAGATTATGTTTTTATGCTTGGTCCTGATTTTCAGAAGTCTGTTTTACACGCAAATTTGAGTTTCCTTGGATGGCGAAGGCATGACCTGTCGTACTCTGCCTCTGGTTGGTTAGTACTCCTTGCCTTTGTTGGTTGGATTGGTTAGGTTTAGGCATGAGGAGTGAGATTGGTTAGGGTTAGAGTAAGAATACCAGGATAAGCCAATCAGACATCGTAATAGTGCGCAGCTGCTTCCGCTGTTCAATCAGAAGAGATGTCAGTCCACAGAACAAAACCTATGAGCTAAAACTAAATATAGTAAATATATCCAGGCTATACAGTCAGCGGAAATCAATTCAAGTTGATTATCAACACCCCAGATCAAAACTGTGCAATGCCAATATAAAAGATGCACAATGAGCCTGTTTTTTTTCTTTTTTAACTGATGTTGTCTGTTAGCTAGAATGCCAAACTTAAAGCATTTTTTAACAATGCAAAATGTTACGATTAGGTCAGTCGAGCCTTTAGCACAGCCCAGAATTTACACTCAAATGAAAAATTGTTCAATAAATATACTTTTATTTAATCATATTCAATCAATGTAATCCACCAAACCAATAAAGATAGCTAAGGGCAGTAAATAGGAACTTTGCAAAGAGAAAATGTGAAATAAAAGCATTTCCGTCAGGGCAGAATTGAATCAAGACAAGGGCACAAGGTTTAGGGCACACAGTTGTTCCATGCGCACACAGTATCAACTCATCACGTCAATGTGATAAAATGTAAATTTTTTCTTTTACTTCTTCTGTGGCTAGTCATGGGCTGATATAAGAAGGAAACAAAGGCCTTCAGAATCTAGTCCGGGTGATTACAGTCTCCAGTGATGTTTCACAAATCTCTCCTTGTGTCTCTCACTCTGTATCAACATGTAAAAGTGGTTGTCATATTGCAGCTGAGAAACTGACTGTCATCTATCTGTTTGTGTGCATGTTTTCCACAATAGAGTGTGTGTGTGTGTGTGTGTGTGTGTGTGTGTGTGTGTGTGTGTGTGTGTGTGTGTGTGTGTGTGTGTGTCCGTGTACCTGCATGTGTTTGTGTGTGATCATGTGTCTTCATGTGTATATGCCTGTGCACGTTTGTCGCTAGGGGCTCGATGCTGAAATTTTGCTCCAGCGAATGAGGGAATATTCCGGGCTGTCACGTGACTGTGTGATGTCAGAGAGAGAGAGAGAGAGAGAGAGAGCGCGAGAGCGCAAGGTGCAATTTAGCCCCACAGCTGATCCGTGCAGTGCTCAGAGAGAAGCCGAGACGAACAGACACACACACACACTTTCACGCGCACTCTTTTTTGCCTGTAAACACACGTACACACGTGCACTTCACACACATCAGCACAGTTACACACACACTACTCTGAGGCATCACCAGAAAGGATGCATTGCTACCTCTACTTTCCAAGCTCATACCACTTTGGATCCTGAGGACATTTCTTCCTCCTGGACAAGAGTGAAAGGACAGTTACTGAAGACAGAAACGAGAAGGAGACAGGAGGAAAAACTGAAGACTAAAAAAAGAAAGAAATAGAACAAAAATTACAAAAAAAGACGAAGGAGAAGAAAATAGGAAAGAAAATAAGAGACTGACAAGAAAAGCCAGAAAAAGAGCAAGACAACAAGACCTGACAACAGAGCGTGAGAATGTCCTTCCTGTCTGGCTCACCCTGGCAGCAGCCTGGCATCATTACTGGTAGCAGCGGATACGGACAACCTTCCAGTGGGCATCAACAGCAGCAGCAGCAACACAAAGCTCCCTCCACCCTCTCTGGTGCCAACATCCCTGTGGTCCTGGCCTCGTCTCCACTATCACCCTCCAGCCCGGCCTCTGACCACCGCAGTGACTGGCACTGTCAAGGCCAGATGGCACTGGGGGGGCAGATTGATGCTGCTACACAGGGGGGGTCCAAAATAACTTTGACGGAAGACAAGGCGAAATTAGGGCGAGGCAGATCCGAGGGGACGATGTCTGGGACGTTGGCCGAAGGGCCAGGAACGCAGAGCTTGAAGATGCCAGCGCTGAAGATAGAGGATGAGGGGTCCAGAGGGGGGAGGCCAAGGGAGGATGGATATAGGATCGGAGTTGCAGGAGGGTCAATGGGGAGTGCAGGACAAAGCCCCAGCAGCCCCCTGTCTTCTCACTCTTCTCCTTCTTCTTCATTACCTTCCCCTTCTATCTTACCTGGGAGATCCTTTCAGAATTCTTCGCTAGACCGTAAATCCACACCAAACTCCAATTTTGGACAAAATATTCTGCAACAAAACTATACAGGCAGCAAAGATGGATTCTACATCCAGGGATCTCAAGTGTCTGCCCATGGCCAGGGCTTGCTTTCTCCCCCAAAACAGGCCTCAGGGCAAGGGGAGAGAAACACATTGAACCCTTGCTTCACTGGAAGTACAAGATCAAGTCCTGCAAGTAAAGAGGATGAGAAGAAATCTGTTACGTCCTCTACATCCGAAGACATACTCGGAAGTTTCAAAGAAAATTCAGTTGCAGTTCTAACTAATCAAACGCTCAAGCTATCTTTAGGAAAGCAAAGTGTAGATATACAACCAGTTGGTACTGCTCCTTCTGCTGCTGACCTAAAAGGAAGTAAAGATAGTGCCAGCGCAGGGCCTAGAGCAGGCCTACCTCCACCCTCAGCCAACATTGGTGTTGAGGTGGGTAGTGTAGATGAGAGTAAGGTGGAAAGAGAAAACTTAAGCCATACTGAAAACGGGAGGACGGGGTCACCTAGTAGTGGCATAACAGGTTGGGTGGCACAGGATTTAAGTTGTGCTACCTTAAGCAGAGAGACAAAAACTAGCCAAAGCAGTGAAATGCCACAGCGAACTGCTGTAAGGCGGGCAATGTCCGACTGTTCACATTTGTCTGTTCCAATGGTAATGACCGGAACGTACCCTACCGGTATGGGAGGGGTACCGAATTTTGCCCTAATGGGAACATCTTGCCCACCCAGGGCGCCCCACCCACACGTGGCTGTCCGACGCTCGCTCACAGTTACGGGCAGCACAGACGCTGCAGCTGCAATGGCGACAAGGATGTCATCCCCGTTAATGACACCAACGGTATTGCCATCATCCCCACCTCCTAAGAGGCATCATGGGAGCTGTGAAACCAATGTTTTACTTCCTGTTCCACTCCCTGCAGGAATGTCCATTGACAACAACCAAGATAGTAAACTGAACACAACGGGTAAGCGTTTCTCCATGTGTGCGTCTGTGTCTGTTGGGATGGAAATGAGAAAACACACAGAGTAGATTACCATATATACCAGGTCACCCTAACCTGGGTCCAGACCTCTGGATAACTGTGCAGATCTCTGATTTGTCCAGTGACTCAAAGTAGATCTGGTTTGTAAATTCAATTTGCAGCAATAATAACATTGACATTTATTTTTGTGAAAAGACATTAAGCTGCTCATAGCAATCGATGTCGAAGCTTCTAGCATGGATATGTCTCTTAGTGACTGGTTAGAGCAACACTAAACAAAACAGCTCCCTCAAGATTTCCCCTGACCCGCTAGTACTGATTAGGAGACTGCCTTGTAATCATGAATGGCAGTAACCCTTTTTACATTCTTCCATTTCCTGTAATGCAGAGCATGGATCATGACAAGCAGAGGGTTCGCAGCCAAAATGGCTGCCAGATGCTTGATGTGTGTCACTGAAAAGAGCAAGATATAGACTTTCACTTAAGCTAGCTTGACATCTTCACTATCAAAACTGGTATCTCTGTAGCCAAAGTAGCCCTGGTGGGTCTTTCTTATGGAGGTGTACATGCCACAGGATAGCCAAGCTATGTGTGTAGGCTCCGGTGCTACACCGTAACCCCTTTACTCGCAACTGTTAATCAAGCTTTAAATTCTAGCCACTTTCTTACAACCTGATCAAACCAAAGACATTGAAGTACCTGCAGTGCCTGGCATTTTCTTAATTCATACAGAGCAATAATACAGAAATTTCACAGCGCCAACAGATTGGACCATATGGACTCTTCTAGTTTTAATGTCGCACTGCCTTCATCTTCATACGGGGTTGTGTAATGTAAAAGTCATCATTATTCACCTGAGCACATCCATGGCATTACAGCTCAGTTGCATTCGGCTAAGAATAGTTTGTTGGTTGTGCATTCTTTTGCAAATTTAACTGTGTGTGAAACATGGTGTATTTAAGAATATCAATAGGAGGCTGCCACACTGCTGGTTGCCACTTTGGTAGAAAACACATGCACTATGCATTCAACATGCTGTGTCTGGGTGCGATAAGTGACACTGAATATTAATTACGTGCATCCTTTTCATTCTTGATTAGGCCAGTTCCACTGCTGCCCACCTCCATTATCCACCTGTGGATACTCATTCTGTTTCTTTGGGTTTCTTTTTGGCAGAGTTGCATCAATTCTCCCTGCTCTCAGTTTTACAAACGTTAAATCTCACTTACAGGGAATCATTCAAAACCGAGCCTTGCAGCCAAAATCTATTTATAGTTTTATTAAGTTAATGTTTTCTACCCACTGTGTAGTTTTGCAGCCATATTCTAGTAGTAGATTATATGGTTGACCTGCTATGCTAATTTTAGATATTAGTTAGTCAAGTCGATGAGCTGAGTTAGAAGAACAGTCTGGTGGCTAAAGCCCTTTTATGATTAAAATTCAGTTAATTCAGTAAATCAGTAAAGGTGATAGCAGGTCATACTGGGTGTAGATGGGCCTGTTATAATTATTGGCTTCTGTAGGTGTCTTCTACCAAAAAAAGGTGCTCAAAGGCACCTCGGCAGTATCCATGAGGTGAACTGGCCTTTCCAGATAACAACCACACTCTGTACTTGGTCCGCACTGGGACGGAAACCCAATCCTACAGACTGAGCTACTGCCGCCTTCTTCATTGCCATTATCTCAACGGTGAAACCTATTTTAATCGTTATCTCCTCCTGTAATAGGGGTTTTAATGAGGTAAATCAATATGAGAAAAGGGGTTTTGCTTTGCTGGATTTCACATTATATTTCATTTAATTTTATGAATGTCACAAAAATATTATCACATTCTCATATCCTATTGATGAATTCTTGGACAAATGCAAATGAGATTTTCACAAATTGAAGTTGATAGCAATGTAACAGAAAAAGAAAGAGCAAAAAGTGTGTGAAGGGAGCTGGCAGAGGATTATGGGAAGACTTAAAACCTAGGGCTTAAAACCTAAAATGAACGCTGGTTTGGATTATTGGCGTCTTTTGTTATGGCTCTGTATAACAAAGTTAATGAGAGAAGAGCCATCTATAAATGTAGTCATTCCCTATTGCCCCCATTACGATATCTGCATTTATATACAGCATATACTGCCTTTGTAATTGTCTGTCCATCCAGCCGTGTGTTCTGTTTTTCAGACTGCTGTCGACAGAGAAAAGCTGGGGCATTGATTAGACATTGACTCTGACTGTACTCATTCAAATCAAGAGCAGCTATTTCTAGCGTTGTGCGTGTGTGTTTGGGTACATGTGTGTAGGTGAATAGCTTCCATTGACGTGGATCTTACAGATTTTAAATTCACACGCCCCCACAGACATACTGACTATACACAGCATGCTAATTTAGCACAAACAGATAAAAATAGATCACAGATAGATCACAGCTGCAACACACAAACATGCACAAAGGAGAACACAGCTGTGGGGGGGGGGGGTTTGAAGCTTGAGCTAACAGGGAACTTAACAGTGATAATACAAAACCAATTCATCAAACAGATGCGCTGGGACCTGTAGTCCTCATTAAACACTGTCTGTGTTGGAACTACTGATCCCTGGGGTCCGTTTCAGGAAGATTAACACACTTGGAATCTAACCCTGAACTCTGAGTTGATTTACCCTGACATGGGAAACTTTTGAGTTTTTGGTTCCAGAATAGCTGATTTGAGTTGGTTCAATCGACTCGGAGTAGGTTGACTCAGGGTGTGTGTACCACCACCACAATAAAAAGGCAGCATGAAGGGAGCCCTGATACTACGATTCACCATAGTACCAACCACAAACAAACTGGTCGGCAGAAACACTCATGCGCACACACAGCAAGAACATATATTTCGTTAAAAAAACACAGCAGCTGCTGAAAATAGCGAGAATTGGAATGGGAGAAAATGTCTGCTCGAGTCAATGTGTAAGCTCCAATATAGTGTATTCATTTCATATTTAATCACAGATAACCTATATTATTACTGGGGAAAACTGTACTATTAACAGAATTATTAACAGAATTATGATTTACATTCATTTATTTCTTTTTATTGGCTTTTACTGGTGTGTGTACAGGGAACTCTTCACAAACGTTTAAAAAACAGCACACTCCTCTGACGGCGCTACAGTGGCTTTACTAATAATACTCTGCATCACCAATGTTGTAAAGAAAACTGCAGTTTGCAAGAAAACATAATGTGACACAAAGAATCTACTTGGATGTAAGAGCATGTCCACGATGGGTGACATAAGTGATATGAGGACGGATAAGGTTATGTAGCTACACAACTGATAGACAGGGGAAAAAAATGATACCGGTAAAATAGGTAGTGATCTGGAAATGAAAATGCATCAATAGTTGGGGCCTCAATATCATATATCATCTCCCGGTGTATGTTTAACTCCCCGCGAAGTAATACAGCTTCTTCATCAACGGGATCCTCCACAGAAGGATCCATGTTTTGAGAAAAAAAAAAAAAAGTTAATAAACCAACCCTGTTTTTTTTTTATTCATGCAGATAACAAACTGCGCTAAAATGATACAAGCTGAATGAATGAATGAGGAAATGAAAGCGTGCTGTGTCAGAGGGGGGAGACTGAGAGAAGAAATCCTGCTCCCAAAGAGGTTAGGTTCACAGACTTAGTTACTGAGGTTAAGTTACCTCTCTGTCTGAAACAGGCTGAAGTTACCCCTCTCTCAGGTTTGATTAACCTCCCTATCTGAAACAGAAAACCCAGAGTTACCCTCATCTCAGGGTTAAAAAACTCAGAGTTTTCACTAAACCTGCTTTTTGAAACCGACCTCAGTCCTTCCTGTAATCTTGTCTCAATGTGCTTTTGCTGTACAGAGGGGAGGGGAAAGCAAATCCAGAGGGAAAAATTACTACAACACAAAAAAAAACGGAACTTATATACTTCCAGCTCGATGAATGGGTGGTTGCAGGAGAGGGGAGGCGGACAGGTGCACCTGGTCCATGTGGGCAGGCAGGGTCACAGTTTCAATCCTTATACTGGTTCCTTTGGACACAAATCATGGTGTGCCACTGTATAAGACATTTTTGAAAAATGTAGTCAAATATTTCAAAAAATTATCCCCAAACTAGCCAACCCACAATGGCTCCCTGTGAAGTTTCACTTTCCTTTCAAAATGTTACAGCTGACTTTTTAAGTAATAATTTCTTAACTAATAAGCTCCATTGTCAGAATAATAACCAGAGAGCAGCAGGTATTATCTGTCAAACAAACGTGTTGTTTTATTGAAGAAGTCAGTCTATATTAATTGGAACTGCAATCTGATTTCATGCTGCACACAGCATGAGTAGTTTTCCACACAACAGCAGAACACAGTGTGTGTTAGTAGTGAGTGGATAATGAGTAGCAATCTGATATAAAATAACAACATTCATCATTATTACATAAAGAGGGCTTTACCAAAATGAACTTAACATACTGTGTCTCTCATACACTGTAGCATAAAATCAGTTTGTGTGTACTGTTTGTCTGTGCAAAGTCCTGTGGATTATTCCTGGGTCCATCAGACTGTCTATTGATTGTCCTGTCTGTCAGTATGGAAGCTTGATAGCTGTCATGCTAGCGAGCAGGAACTGAAGCGGTCAATTCACAAACTGGGATCATGTTTGTGAGACAGAAAGGGAGAATGCGTGTGCGTGCGCGTGCGCGTGTGCGTGCGTGTGTATGTGGTGGGAAGGCCGCCTGCAGTAAAATATGCTTGCGCCAGCTCCATGTCTGTGTATGTTAGTCATGCTCTGATTTACATGGCAGTCAACTCTCTCTCCATCCCAAACACACACACACACACACACACACACACACACACACACAGCTAGTTGCCAGCAGCTGTGTATTGGAGCAAGGTTTTAGATGGATCCTCTGCATCTAAAGCCAGCAGTTTCATGTTGGATGAGTCATATTGCTGGTGTTGAAGGTTGGAATGATGCAGTGATTTAAATTACTGTAGCATGAGCAATAAAGCTACCAGTTTTTGTTAAAGCTACATATAACATTAAAGCTCCTACTGTATAGATTTTTATCTGCCGCGATATCAGCTACGGCAGCACCTCTGGTATTGTTTTCACCTTGCGAGTCTGTTTTTTGGTGTGTGTGTGTGTGTGTGTGTGTGTGTGTGTGTGTGTGTGTCTGTGTGTGTGTGTGATCATGGCAAAATGGGGTCCTGGAGAATCCTCCTGTAGCTAGCGTTTGAGTACTTTGTTTATATTTCTGTCCATCTGTCAACAGATTTTGTCACTGTGATAGCGTTTTTGTGCAAGATACAGTAATGAAACATTAAATGTGTGTAGTTAAGATCAAAATGAAGGCCGAGTTCGTAGATGGGTGTGAACCTTCATCAGCAGTGGTTGAAAGGTTTGACTTGTGTTTCCATATCTTTTTTTTAACTGTCAACCATGAGTCCAACCGTGTTAAAGGACAGCAATTCAAAAAGCAGTGGTACTATTTTAAGACCTGGATTTTTGTTGTCTTTGGCAGGAAGAACAAAGGAGAATTTGAACACACCGCCCAGACTAGATCAAGGACAGAGCGCCTTAGTCTTCTTAGAAAAGACTAAGAGCTACAGTTGCAATAAGCATTCATCACTAAAGAGCTCTTTTTACGCCCTTCCTGGAAAAGACATGCATAGTAGTGATGTATGTTTTCTCTGTCAGACAACAAATCAGATAAGACCAAAACACTGCAAGGAATCTTGGAATCAAGGAATTATTTAAAAAAATTAAATAAAAATTCATGAAACAAGTAGGTGTCAATGAGAGGCTTTGCTGGAGCAAGTGATGAGTTTTCATTAACATGACATAGTGTGATATTTTGAGGAAAGAAGTGACTTCAATCTAAAGCACCACAAAACAATAGTGTTAGACAAGTAGTGAAAGAGGATTGCAGGAGGCTAACCAAACTACAAATGCTCTCTACACTTTTTCTGTTGCCCGCATTACCACACACTCTCCACGCTCATAATCATAGTCTTTCTGATTAGGGCTCAAAGCTGAACTAGTTTGCAACCACAGTTCAAAGTAACATAACAAATATATCTTATTTAATGGCAGCCATTGTTTCAGAGGGCTCTGCTCAATGTTACTGGCTAGAACAGCAACAAATTGTCATCGATTCAGAGGAGATAGGGCAGTTATCACACAGCAAACGTCAGCACAGAGGGAAATGAGGGGACATTAGGGCACAGCATGAGCCTGTCCAGTGTCACTGTTATGTAAGAGATGTCTTGGTGGCAACAAATAGCCTCTGTCTCTTTCTGTCCCCCATCCCTCAGACCTGCCAACGGTCTGTCCCTAAACCCATCAACCTCCCTCTGCTCCCTTTTTTTCCTGTCATTCTTTAACTTTATTCTCTATTTTTCCAGACTGATCTCATGAAATGGTGTATGTATGGCACGACAATTCGTATGCCATTATTGGTGTGTTGTCAAGACGCATACTCGTTGTCTAAGTTGGCGTGTATATTTAAGCAAGGTCATGATGCCGTGTTGATTTTTCTTTCTCATACTGTGCTCATCTCATGAATCAGCTGTTAGCAACATTGATGCTGCAACCCATAGTGCTTCCTCTGAGGATAGATGTCCCTGGATGGTGTTTTCACAATCCTGGCACACAGCCTGCTTAGCCTGCTTTATTTGAACTGCAAGTTTATTTTTATCATTAAGTCCAAACCTAAAATTCCTGAAACCGTGACAGTGGTGTTTGTGCCGACAACTAACTATAATGTTTGTAGAAACTCCTGTTTTTATAGAGGACCTCTGCTAACTGACCTGTTAGGCCGGCTCCACACTGGATATGTCACGCGAGCGTGTCAGCTGCATGGCGTGTCCGTTTTTATTTTGGCTCCCATGTTAACAGGTTAGAGCTTACACACTGCCTGCGTGACACGCACGTCTCGCCCTCAGCTCAAGCCGTGCCGAAAACGCGTGCATGCTAGGAATAGAACCAACGCTTATTTTTCACACAATACGCGAGCGTGTTGGAAGCATTTCCAAGCAAAATAGAATAGGAAAAGATGTTTATATGTCCTTTTTACACAAATACATATTAATAAATGACATGTTGATGTTTGATAGTCTCTAGGTTTTGACATTAATGCAGATATAAATGTAATAAAAAGAAAATAAAAAAACAACTAAAAAAAAGATTTGTGTGATGGTCCTACATCAGGTATATAGGCTCTCTACAGCTACAGAAAGTTGTTAATGTTATTGAAATAAATATACAGCTCACTTACCCATTTTTCACAGTTTGAATCTGTCCCGAAATAGCCCTCCCTGTACGTCACCTAGCAGCAGCAGCAGCAGCAGTAGCAGCGCCGCCACAGCCGCCACAGCCGCCACACAGCTGACACGCAGCAGAAACGCCACTCTCACGCGACACAGTCAGTGTGTAGCCGGACTTAGAATAGCTTTTTTGTCCTGGCATAAAAATGATTTTGCATTTACAAAAACTGTATTAAAAAAAGCCATTTCATTTATAGAATGGATCACCAGTTCAACTTGTACACAGTAAAGCACGTGCTGTAGACTTGTGTTAATGTATACAGTCAAAAGTGTTGATGTATGGTGACATTGAAAAACATTTATTAGAATCAAGTTATCATTTTTTGCACATGCTGACCATGGCATTCTTTCTGTCACAGTGAAATCTGACAACAAGGAAATGCAGGAGAAGACGGACAAGTTTGACACCTTTGATAAGAAAGAGAAAGACGATCAGCTGAAGAAGGACGCTGGTCCAGACAAGAACCAGAAGTCTGAGAAGATCCTCAAAGAAGAGGAGAAGATGGAAAAGATGAACGCGGAGAAAAACAACAAGGCCAACGAGAAGGCAGAGAAGGTGGACAAGCCTGAGAAGACCAACAAAGACGAGAAGAAGGAAGAGGAGAAGAAGCTGGGTGAGAAGGGAGGGAAAGGGACAGCCAAGTCTCCAACAGGCAACAGCAGCAAGACCCTGCCCAGCCCTGACAGCAAGAGCAAGGTAGGTCACACACACAGAGAATACTGCTGTCCACACACATTTCCTGCAAACAGATTTACACTTTTAAAGTGAAAGAGTGTCCAGTGGTTACAGAAACAGCCCGGCACCCAAAGGTCACAGCTTTGAACTCTGCCACAACCGGTGTGTCCGACAGCCTGTTCAAGTGTCCTTGAGCAAGACACACACACACACACACACACACACACACACACACACACACACACGGGTGCTCAGGCTGATAACAGAAATTACACAGACATCTTCCACGTAAGTTAGGTTGACCAACAGCAAACCATCTTCAACAAATGGAAAGCCAGAGAGCCAAACTGGAGGAAGCTAATATAGCTTATTAGCTGTGTTGCATCATCCACTTTTATTTAAGGCTGCAACTAACCATTATTTTCTTTATGGAATCATCTGCAGATCATTTTCTCGATTAGGCTGCTCTGAATTGCATATTTTACTTTGTGATTGGTCGCTTGCTGTGCTGCCATATCACGCTCATTGCATTCAGTGATTTCATATCTGCTTTTTCTTTCTCTCTCTCTCTCTATCTGTCCTCCTCTTTCGGTCTTTACCTCTCTCCTCTCTTTTTTTTTTTTTTACTGTATCGTGGCTTCTTTTAATTCCATTATCACCAGCCTGACGTGGGTTCAACTAAACCAAACTCCGCTAAATCCCGCCCATCCACCCTCTCCACCAATGGCGAGGCCAAACGCCCTTCCCCCACCACAGCCTCAGCCAATAAAAAAAGCCCTGTACCCAAGGCGACCACACCCACCGCTGCCAAGCGGTCGCCAAATGCAGCTGGCTCCGCCAAGGCTGCCAAGGTGAGTATAATACACATGGCTGGATATAGTTCTTTTGTGAAAATTGGATAAATGTAATATGTTCCATTTTAGTGAAGATTGGCATGCTCAGTTTGCGTTTGTGTCTGTACTTGTGTTCTTGTTGACCTGTGAAACATCATCACAACTCTAAGTCGCATTTAGCTCGGTCTGGATGTCCTGAAGTGTGCCAGCATGCATTTCTGGTTCCAAATCAACCAGATGCAATGATGCAATAAGCTGATAAAAGACAAACTGTTGTCTCTCTGTCACCAAATAGGGTTTTGGAATAAATATGTTTGTTTTATTAAGTAAGGTGCAGTCAAGATGGACAAACAGCCTTGTACAGGAAGTCAAATAAATAGTTACATACTGTAAAATCCCTCCAGATTTAATAAAATGTTATCAGACCAATCTTTTCAGCTAGTACTCAGTAATAATTATTGTCCTAATGATGTTCTCCTGTATGACAAAGTAGCCTATTAAAATGCTGTATAGGTCTTTGATCATAATAACAACCATATTACTCAATTATTTCTGATGATAATTTCTCATGTAAGGCAGCAATAATATCAATTTACCGCAGTAGATGAATCAACTGCTGGGCATGTTCCTCTTACACTATAGAAATTCAAAACAATGAAACAATGAGTGAAATTACATAAGGCAGAAATAAAAGACTATTTTTAACTAGTGATCCGTCAGATTTTCTGATCATCAGAACATAACATCTGTTCAGAAGGGATTTTAAGAATCCTCACATCCCACTTCCGAAAAGTTGCCTAATATTTAAGAATAAGAAGAACTAAGAATTACTAAGGATATAATCAGTAACATATTCATGTTGTCTAGACTAAAACTATTGTACTGTATGTATGTATGCAGCTGTGAGAACTCTCGGTAAAATAAGATGAATGTATTCTCCCTCTCTGTCTGACAAAAGTCACAGTCAACCACAACAACAACACAACATTTATTCTGTAAACACAACACAACTTCAGAGTGCAAAATCCAATTAAACCAAAAATTAAAGATTTCTACAAAGTGCAATGTTGTTAATCCAACATAATCCAGTAAATTCCTAGATCAGGAGAGAGCCAGGCATTTCCTATCATGCCCTGAAGTTTGGCAGTCGGTGAAAAGAGCAACTCCAGTGCCTAACCGGCTGAATTATGCGTAGATTTCCAGTGATCTAGTCTAAGCAGGCCTGGCTCATCTTTTACAGTTCTCTTGAAGTGTAACTACCCTAGCCTGGCTGAGCCAGTTATGTCTCAAAGAACGCTTTAGTTACAATTGCAGATTGAGCATAATGTCTCCTGCTGTTGAACTTGACAAGTGTTAACTCCTGAGGACATGAGTTGGAACGTGGCATGCTGAGAGAGGCCTTTTGTTCCTACTAATTTGGACTTTAGACCTGTAAAATGTTCATATTTTTACATAAATCTCTTACCTATAGTACTGTGTCTTTACAAGCTCTTATACCGGCATGATCCGGTATGACTTTTGACATTTGTGACCATGCCACTGTCAGAGATGACTTTACTGCAAAGACTGTATCTTAATTCCTCACTCCTTCCCTCCTGTTAGTCATAAGTCGGTATTCTTCTTCTTCTTCTTCTTCTTCTTCTTCTTCTTCTTCTTCTTACTTGTGATATTATCTCAGCGTATATCAAATGCACGATTGTTCCTCATAACATCAAGAAACATGATGACATCATTTTCATGCACACAGCAGCAAAAGTACATAGAGACATACAGATAAACTCTCTTATTCTCACAAAATGTTAAAAACACACACACACACACTCCTCCCAAAGCTCATCTGTCTTCTGTTTCCAGACTCCAGAAAATGAGAAACGCCCACCTGTGCCAAAGGCCACGCCCACACCCCGTGCGACAGCCAGTAAGAATGGCTCCTCTGCGACTGCTGCAGGTAACCCTGCTGGTACGTGCAGTACACACACTCTAACAAGTACAGCAACATCATTTCTATTATATCTACAGTGTCTGTCTGCCCTCTGTAACTGATTGTGTGATATGAATGATGTTTTCAGACAATATCTCTCAGTAACTCGCCTTCAGCTAGTTCACACTGTTGAAAGTGCAACATGACCTCTACAACAGGACCTGAACTCTCCACAGTAGCTGGAAAATGACTCACAATGTAAACTGTTACCACTCCAGGCAGCGGGCTAACTGATTTGCAACCATATGTTACACATTATTGGATTCAAAAGCTGGCTTTTGAAGACCCCAGCCTGGTATTTTTTTTTATCTCACCTCTCCAAGAGAGGAAGCTATGACTCAGTCAGAGCTATGTTAGTCTGCCTTTTTGTGCACTTCGGCTCAGCACCCTCAGAGAATATGATTCATTCACCCAGTTTGCAGGTATGGGTGTTATGTACTGCAAGGTGGATATTTTATTTTAGTTGCATGAGTGAACTCCATTACTTTTGTGGCTGTTGCCCCGATGGCAGCAGTTTAGTCAGATTTCATAATGCTTCTGCCACATGATGGCAGCATTACAGCACAACTTTATCAACATGATAGACGTGCTGTCACACCTCAGACTGCATGCAAGACAATCTTCAAGTCACCGGAAGTCCTTAAAGCTTTAGTGCGTAACATTTTGATATCTATGAATGTCTGTTACATTCAAGCCATTGCCAAATGAGTTGCTACAAAGCTAATTAAGACCATCAGCTCCACACAACCCTCTCTGTATTTCTCAGTATGGCTGTGTTCAATAGATTGTGTCGTCCGGTGACTCTCCCGTGCAGAAGCTTGAGTGACAATAATTACCTCTTCTGAAGAGTCCATCATGCTTTTTTAATCCTTGATGTCTTCCTTGGCTACTAGCAACTGTGTGGAGGAGGGTGTAGGAAAACTGTATCATGTGGGCACACCAACAGTTTTGTTGTCATTACTTAGAATTCCTCGTTGAGGAGACAGAAACTACGCACTGTAGCTTTAAAGGGACAGTTAGAATTTTTTTGCAGTGGGGTTGTATGAGGTAGTTATCCATAATCAGTTTTCCACAATCCTTTTAGCCAACTAAAAAGCCCCAGCCCAACAATATCAGTTTTAATCTGTTCTTTTGTACGCTATATTTAGAATATTTTCACAGCTTTACCTTGCCTTCAAACTGCACTGTTTAAGTTTTTGCTTAGGGAACTCGAGCCGTTCAATGCTCACTTCAAAACCAGCAGACTCCTTTGACAAAAACAGTAATTTTACCTCCATAACATGGGAGGTGATGGTCTACTGCTGCCTCAATCGGTTTATTAGTTTGTGTTATTTTGTGACTTTGGTGTTTTGAAAGGGTTTGGAACTAACAAAACTAACTAACAAACTAACTGATCGAGGCAGCAGTAGACCAGTAACTCCCGAAGTTCTGCGAGGGAAAATTACAGATTTTGTCAAGAGTATGCTGCTTTTTAAAAGAGCAATACAACAGCTTCAGTTCACTCGTATAAACTTAAACGGTGCTGTTAAAAAAGTAAGGCGGTGAAAAAATTGCAAACAAGGTGTACACTTAAACAGATAAAGATTTTTTTAATGTGGTCTGTTGTTGTGGGCAGCCGACTTCAGGATTTCTCTGTACAGAAACTCGACTATGGCAAGACTTTGGATTGTCAGCTACTGGCAGCCAGTCACCTGCTTCTTTTCTTTTTGATGTGGATTTGACAGTAGAAAAATAGACAATAAATGTCAGCTCTTCAAATCTCTCCTGTTGTCTACAGCGTTTATTTGAAAAATCAAATAAAACATCTCAGTGTTTGGTGAATAGTTGAGCCACGTGTTAGCACATCCAACATGCAATGAACCACACAGTAAATGTTCTGTTAAACCAATTGTTAAAACCCAGATTTGTCAGAATAGAGCCCTACAACTTAGTTTACAGTCCACACATATGGCAACAAAATATGCACGCACTGTGTTTCAGACTACAAAATACAATTTTGCCTCCATATGGTCAAAGGCTAAAGTGTCATGTGTGACTCTAGTGTGTCTAAGGCTACGTCGCTCTGTTTTCTAACTACAGCGAGCAAGAATGACAAGACTGAGAACAAGACAGGCGAGGCCAAGAAACCCAAGGCTACAGGTAATAAACTAAGAAAAAAGATGGTCAGTCAAGGAAAAAAAGTTGAGTAATACTTGTTTCAATATTGTTCTCATGGAATTGTAAATGTCACTAGAATAAAGTAAAGGTTATGGAGAGAAATATATACATGATCACACTGTAAAAGCTGTTTCAGGCACCTTTAAGGCTGGGCAGACTGAACCTGTGACTGTTGTGCTCATGCGTATGGATCAATTGACCGGCCGTGATGTTATGAAAAGAGAGAAAGGCAGCATTACTTTGTGCAATTATTACTATACAGGACATAAGAAAAACTCGGGGCGATGCAGACGATATGGTCTGTGTGTTCTGCAGCAAAGTTCAGTTTTATGGTACAGCATTCTTAAGGCTACAGTTTTAGCAACAAATACTAAAAACAGTTTAACTGCGGTTTATAACAGATACTAATAATCCATGTAATTTGTAGAGCCCTTTTTATTGAAAACTCAATCCCAAAGTGCTACAGGAGACTGAAAACAGGGTAAAAACAGAAGCAAAGCAAAGAAATAATGATCTTTTGACAGCAGCCGTGTTGGGACATCGGATCATTGAAATGCTCAAAGTGCAGCCAGCAGTGACGTGCCAGAAATCCATCAATCTGCCTGACAGCCAGATCGTTAATTGCTCAGGAAGTCAATCAGGCGTTGTGTGACCCCCAACTTCAAACTGCACCTCAAATGACAACCGATCTTGTAAAAATTTGGCCTGATTCTTAAATTTGTCAAAGGCAAATTTGGGGTGAAATGGGGCTTAATTAAGGGAAGAACGTGTAACATTGTCTTGCCCTTTATACAAAATAACCATATCATTGATTGATCATGTGGTATATTACATAAAAGCATGATGTGTTGATCAATACCAGTACCTCAGTGATGAATAATATGGCAATTTTTCTTTCCTCTTTACTGGACATAGCCAGTTTACTTGTTTACAGCCGGTGAAATAACATGGTTGCACCTATAAACTCTGAACCATTATGTCTTTGTTTCATAATACTTCATTCCTGTTACCGTTCTTTCCTAGCCCGTCCTCGCCAAGCCTCCACCACTACTCCTGCTGCCTCCACTAACGGTGAAACCTCTCACCGCCGCCGTGTCATCACTAAACCCCCCGTGCCCAAGCAGACCCCAATGGAGAAGAAGCCGGCGGTGCCGCGTGCTCCCCGAACCCCCCGGCCCATCAACGCTCCAACACCTGACCTGAAGAACGTCCGCTCCAAGATCGGATCCATTGACAACATCAAGTACCAGCCTGGTGGAGGAAAGGTAGGACAAGCCAGACAGTACAAGAGAGGTCTATAAATAATGCTCAACACTTATTTACATATGAATCATACATCACTGTAGCTTATCATCCTCCATTAAACCAGTCACCGTAAGATAACACCAATTAGCTTAGCTGTCAACACCGAATGGGAATTCTGCCAAGACCACCCCTTGAAGCATCTGTGCTCTTTTCTGCTATCAACCCTGTCTCCTAAAAAATGATGTTCCAGTCTAGCTAAATTCCAATCTCGATTACGTTTTGAGGGAAACGTATTTTCTCCCGGATTACCATTGTTTTAACACGTGGTTAACGTTGTGAATTGTAAACAAAAGGTTAGGTACTAGATTAGGTAAAGATCGTGAATTAGGTTACAAAAATAACTTTTTACATAACTCAAAATAAGCCACCATTGACTTCTCACATGGGACACAAACAGCAGTCTCTTGAGTGAAAGTCCAGTATTTGTTTGACTGATAAATTCAGTTATTAAATAGAAAAAGTTAAACAACTGTCCTTATAACAC
>NC_045745.1:16151642-16153094 GCF_008692095.1 Etheostoma spectabile | reverse complement strand
ATTTAATTATGGCATTAAATGCATACATCAAATGGAAATGTATATCAGAATGTGTATTGCTTTTCACAGTGTTTGCATTGTAAATCCTCCATAGTTTGCATCATAAGTTTCCAGTTGCACCAAAATGAGTCTTTAGAAAGCTCATTTTTTTACGGAGGAGATTTTACGAAGCATTGTGAACGGGGTGCTTAGACCCTCATAAAGATGTAATAACTATGTGTCTGGGGATGATAACTAAAACCAACAGAAGATCGCTGCATGCTCTGTCACTGAGTCTACTGAATACGCTGGATGCAGTCCCAGTTGCATCACTCTCATACTCACTGTGCTATGTAAGGCAGCACATTGTAATTTGGTGGTTAGGTATACTGTATAATAGAGGATGAGATGGAGGTGGATGGAGAGGGGAGGGCATACCCTGTTAAAGAAAAAACTAAAACTAAACAAACTAACAGATATTACCATGACACACCAGTTGCTTACTTACATTAAGACAGTTATTTTTTGTATTACAAGTTTTCTGAAATTGTATGTTTAAATTGGCAAATGAGGCATTCTCTTATTAAATATGCACTGATTTGCATACATTTCCAGAACACAAATCTGAACATTGGATGAAGCCAGGTTTAAAGTTCTTGTTTCATTTTGTTAACATGTTAGAGTCAACAGTTTTTACAGAGAGAATTTACCTATAATTACCTATAGATACCTATTTTAATCACTTTATAAATCACAAACTACTGTTGACAGCCATAGAAAATTCAATTTTGTCATGTTTTTAGGAGTACAATGAGATATCAATCTGGCTATGATTTATAAAGGAACAAACCCCTCTGTAAAAACCTTCAGAATATAGATAGGAACTTATATCTTACACCCTTAGGAGAAATCGACAGACGCAAATTGAAAAGGTGTAGTAAAATAAACACCTAAATGTGCATTTTTGTTGTTTTCTTTCCACTAGTCTGAAAGATTTGACTAGTGCATGAAACATGCTTTGGCCTGCCGTGTCTGGCCTAAATCTCTTTCTGTCACATCTATGCATATTCCAGTAACTGTCTTCAGCAGGACATATACTGTAGCAGTAACTGGCTGGGTGGACAAGCTCTGCATACCATTTAATATTTATCATACCCAGCACAGCCAACATCTTCCTCTTATTTACCCAGGAAACCACATGCATGATTCTTTTTTTAGCAACACCCTGTTTCATATTCACAGTGATTCTTCACTTCCTCAACCTGTATCATTTAGACATGGTCCAATTACAGTCAGATCAGTGCAGAGACAGAGCAGTAGTTGCCTCTCCAACTGGCTCTGTGATATTGACCTAACCTCCTATATTCCTGTATTCAACAGGGAAATGATGCAGAGTCTCTGGTTGTCAGCATTAAACTTAGTCTGGCTATCGTCAGACCAAGCTAAGCTCAATAGATTTGAGATTGAGCATTG
>NC_045745.1:16125664-16151632 GCF_008692095.1 Etheostoma spectabile | reverse complement strand
TCTGCTCTGTATTTTCTCTGAACAAGAGGAGTGACCAACAGGCATAGTTCAAATGACTGTACGCAATTGGATAGTCCTTCAACCAATCAGACAACTGATCGTAGATCACGTAGGTGACTTAGAAGCGACAGCGGCATCAATGGGTTGCTGCTGTGGTGGCCGTTATTTTGAATGTAAACAAGAAGATGCTTGGTCGCTTCCCTATCGTCATCGTGTTAAACCTGCCAATAGCGCGCCAGGTAGATAAGCCAGTTTGGGATTGGTTCTTGCAAAATTGTGAACTCAAGCAGAAGAATTAAACGTGCAGGTTTCCAGAACGAGCTTCCAGGCAAAATCAAATCGCCAGCAGAGTGGGCGGGGTTTACCCGGTCTACATTAAACTGTAATCTTTGGACAGTATTCACTCTTTCAGGCAGCATATCTGTGTTTTGCAGGAGCAGGTCCTGCTGTGTAGTCTCCCTTCCCTTTCAAAGACATCCTCCTACACATTTTGTGTTTCTCTGTCAGAGTGAAGCCACTTAAAAAACCACAAACACATTGCCGCCCTGCATTACAATATGTGTCACTGACTCATTCCATCTCCAGTTACGCTAATATTGCTTTGTCTTGGTTAGTGTATTTTAATATCCTCCATTCAAAAGGAGCTTAGTGGCCTAACAACCTTTCCATTCTCAGTATTGAAGAATTGGACCGATAGTGTTTGTCTCCACAACAATACTATAGCAGTAATGTGACATTTGATCTGTTGTTTACTAGCAATTATTCTTACACTGTTTTTGTGCTGATATTTGACTCTTTTCATTAACTGACAAACTGTATTGTATTGCTACTAATCTTATGTAATTCATTGTCATGTTTTGAAAAGTAGGTCATCTGCTCCAGTTCACCATTATCCGTTATCCATCTGACACAGTACATCTGGTGGCAGTTCTACAAACACACGTTTGTTCATTATAGTCCCATTTTAAGGCCCATAGTTATGTCTTACATCTAATTGGTGCTACTAGTATCAATTATTGATAAAGTAAATTATATTTACTTGTTTGCTTCTTTTTGATCCATGCTTTTATTTTCCAAACAATCACATGCTTCCCGTTTGATTGGCTGTAATGACCCCTCATACAATTGGAGGTTCTATTGACTAGGGGTTGGTTGTCTCCTCAGGTCTCCTCCACCCCGAACAACAAGACGTCGGACTCCTCCACCCCTGCCGCCAAGGCCAGAGTGAGTCCCTACCATCTACACCCTCCCGCCTTCTCTTTACTCTCCGCACATACAGCCATCCTAATCCCCCCAGGACACACCACACCCTTCTGTTAACACTAAACTAGCACTAAGTAAATATCAGTCCACACTCATTTCTATAAACTATTATTACCAAACAACAGTTTTCTTAAAGGGAGACCAAAAGAACTTGTCTAAACCAGATGTGTGTGGATATTTATTATAATAAATACTATTAATAACAAGGGGTCGCTGTGGCCACAAGTAGTTATCAAAGAATACTGGCATTTTTAACTTTTCATACATCTTCAAAGATTCCCTAGAGTCCCTTTTATTGCATCAACGTTGTGTGACCTGACCGAGATGTACGCTGTAAAAGTTAAAAAACTGAAGTGAACTTTGTGAGATCGACCCCCAAAGGGCTGAGGGGGCGAGTGAACGACAATGTTCACTCCAGAGGTGGATATTATGCAAGAAAATACATCCATTATTAGTTAGTTGGCAGTAATGTACAACCGGTAATAAGAGAAGATGAATAAATTGAATAAATATCTTTTGGCTTTTCATAAGAAAACCTGATTAAAAGCTTGATATTTTACTGAAACATGTTTACTGAAACAATTATGAAACATAATTACAAACTTTCTAAATCAGAAACTCATGCAGCTGATTACCAGATATGCAGGTATTTCTGATGATTTAAATAAAACTTTAATAATAATAATGCATTTTATAAATAATATTTGTATAGCAGCTTTTATACAAGAAATCCAGCACAAAGTGCTTCACAATAAGGAAATTACATGACAACTGTGTGAACAAACAGGGATAGAATGAACATAATTAATGGAAAATAAAACCCACTTGATCTAGAAGTGCTAACCCTACAACTGGCGGTCCATCCGAATAGTTTGGGCTGAAAGTGAACCATGGCAGGTGTTATTCACCCGCTCCTGCCCCGCCTACTATCACTCTGCCACTACAAGTGTCCTCCTTGCGGCTTATGCTGGTATATCAAGGGCTCGAGGGGAAGTGGAGCTACTAATGAAACGCAGCAGTAGACAAGGTGGTCTTTGGGACTGTATTGGCTGGAAGCGCACTGTCCCAAGTCAATATCTGTCTAGGAAATCGCCTAGTCTTAATTTGCATTGCTATTTGTACTCGTCAGTGTAGTCAGAGGTGTAGAGGGTTAACAGAAATGGTGAAAGGACCCTGTGGTGTCCTCGCCACAGTGTGAGACAAACTGTGTTAAATGTGTTCCTATCTTCTCCTTGGCTTGACCACCAATGAACAACCCCAACCCATTTTGAGTGCAACTAAAGGCTACTGTACAACACACAAATGGCCTCTTTTTTTCATTTATCATTTTTGTTCATGCTCTTGCACGTTTCGCTGCCAATCCCCACAATTAAGTCTTGATTGGTGTCATGCATCTTGAAAAGTTTGGCTCGGTGGCTTGTTGGTCTGTGCCTCCATGTAGCACTTTTCCCTCCAAAACACACCAATGACAAAGGAAGTTAGCACATTGTGAAGACAAGTAGAAATATGACAGGGGGTGACCATATTTTGATTTCCAAAAAAGAGGACACTCGGCCCGGCCTAAAAACACAAATTCAGACAGGCTTCTCAGAGGTTAAACATGCTTGATTATGCCTCATTGGTACAAAAATAACTTATGTAATAAAATGAAATATGTAACAACCTGTGACAAAACAACAGCTCTTTTCAAATAAATAAATATGAAATAATGTTCTAAATATGACCTATTCTGTGTCAGCTTCAAAATCCAGCTTCAACTAAATGTCTCTTAAAACCTTTTCAATGTAATAAGATAAGGTTTTTTGGTGTCCATGTGAGCTTTGAGATCTCCAGCACCTTTATTAGACACTGAAACATATGTGCTAGCTTTGCATACGGTGCACTCCGCCTCCCACTTGTCCTGACTGGGATGGTACGTGGAACGTTTTTTTTTGCAGTTCAACTATGAAGCTGCACTTACGCTTTGGCATTTTGAGTGCAATGCTGCATCGCTGTCTGATCTGCTCCCTGTCTGATCTGCTCCCTGTCTGATCTGCTCCCTGTCTGATCCTTCTCCTTGTCCTGATTCTGCTCCCTGTCTGATCTGCTCCTGTCTATCCTCTGTCTGAGTCTCCTCCCTGTCTGATCTGCTCCCTGTCTGATCTGCTCCCTGTCTGATCTGCTCCCTGTATGTGCGCGTTGGAGAGCCGCCCACAAGGCAGCCCCCCAGGAATTATGTCACGCAACAAAGTACCGTAGTATTGTGTGCAAAGCGCCAGTAAATTTATGCACACGCTTATGGTCCCATAAAATACAGTGAAAACTGGATATTTTCATGAAGGGTGCACATAGGCACAAAAGGCATCTAGAGATGATCTCACCAGTGAAATAGTGTCTAGTCTTGTGACACGCCATGTTAAATGTTTGCCTTTGCCCTGGTTTACATTCACTTAGTATTGTTTTCTTCACTTGTTGTAATAATGGGAAACATTTTCAGCATCCTGTTGTGTCCCTTGTTTTACATTAGCAACATTCCTCACTGCAACTGAGGAGACTTGATGAATCACAATCACACAGCTACTACAGGTGTATTGGAATAGAGAGATGAAAACTTTGATTTGAGGCTAGTGCTCTGTGTGCGTGCGTGTGTGCATGTGCTAACTGCTCAGTGAGTCATCCTTTGCTGGTGCCACCTGCGTCATACAGCCATTTCCATCCTGGACAAAGAGAATAACACAGAGTAAGAAAGAATTGAGCAAGGCGTCTGCAGTCTGCTGCAGGGCTTTTAAAAAAAAAATACAACCACAGAGGCCAAAACTGATATCACAACACAGGGGAAAGGAGTTATATTTTTTAAGAAATGATGGATATTTTTACTAAGAAATAAAATAGCCATTATTATTGATTAATAAATAAAATAGCCTTTTAGGGAAGGAGAATATAGAGGATATAATCATCCACATCCACGTCCCTGGTAGGTATTAGCTCCAAAGCTACATGCAGACTTTTCATTGTGCATTATGTTGAGTGGCAGTAAGCAACTAGCATCGTCTTAAAGGTGAGGTTAAGGATGGTGCATGTTAAGGATGATTGTGGGGTGTCATAGAGTTGCTACTCTTTATTTGACTTTTGCAGTGTTTCATGTGTCCTAAAACTTCTTTTGTTGGGACTGAATCCAATCCAGTGGTATACCTGAACCAAAATCCGGGTCGGAACATTGAAGCCAATGCGGATATGCCTAAAACCGGCATTTACAGCCGGGGGCGACCTCACTAGTTGCAAAAAGAAGCTTTTTTAAGTCGTTAGCTTTTAACTTGCAGTAAGGGAAAGTTTGCCGTTTTTTCAACTGCCTGTGTACTGCTGTGCATGCCGATGAACGGCGCCAGTACCTGGAAGGTCCCAGTTTACCCGTCATTTACTCCGCTCTATGACTTGCCTCAGCTTGTTGAAAATCTGCAAGTTTCCCAATTAAGCATTTAGCTTAGCACGGTGCAGTGTCATTGAAACTGTAAACCGCACTGGCTCGGCCGCGTCATCCTCCCCAGCTCCGCCCTCTTGTTCAAATATGGTCACTTTTGGCTCCAAAATACTAAAATAACAACGGACACAACGCAAATTTCTAAATTCAACAAGATAGTCCACAAATTGGTGACGTCACTGCTGCTACGTCCATTATTTTAGATATTTTATATTTTGTTTATGAGCTGGACACACCAAATTCAAAATGTCTTACGACCTTTGCTTTCTCAGAGTAGCGTGCAGGAGGCAGGACCAAATTAGGAACAGATACGTAGCCTTGGTATAATCTTACACCAAGGTTACGTATCTGTTTGTAATTTGGTCATAAACGACCGAGTCTCTTTCCGTTCCTTGAATTTGTCTGATGTTTTAGCGTCAGCCCGTACCAACAGAAGTTGTCTCGTTGTCTCTCCAGTTAGAGTGTTTTTGGAAATCACCATTCTTCTTTACACTCGGATGTGTTTTCTTCCCGTTTCATGCCAGCTGAATGATGGGAAACATCATCAACGCGCCCACTAGCTTGCAGTGAATTCTCCGCACAATGAGCTGCTCTATTCACACATGGCCTCAGTCAGACAGTACACAAAACTTGTACCAGAGAGCTGGCATGGTGAAGTGTGTCATACAGCTTCTCCGGCTAATGTCTGGATAACATTTTTTTTTTGTTATCAAATTTATGTCTGGATAACTTCAGGGTTGCAATGCACGTGTGAAACGGTTTTGGGTAAAGTTGTTGTAATACGGGGTTGCCTTTGAAACTTTTTTGCTCATGTATTTATGTTGTGTTGTGTTTTTCCTTTTCCTCAGTTTTCCTGGCTCTTTTTTGTTGTTGTTATGATACAACCCTTGCTGCAAAATGAATTACCCTGCTTGTGGACAATGTTGAAAGTCAAAATATCAGAGACATGGCATTCAGCACATGCTACACGAGTCCCTTTGGTCATCACTTCATTTTTAAGTTGGCCAATGGGTCAAACCCTCTAAATCTTAGAGTAGTGCTTTAGGAAAATCCTGAACAACCCAACCATGCAACATGAGTGCTTCAGTCATTGTTCTTAGAAATGTGGGATTGGCTGCAAGGCGGAACAACAGGCTTACAGGTTTTATGTAGAATAGTCCACTGCCTGAAAGGAAACTCTTCTGTCTCACACGTCTGTATTAGTCGCTTGCAGTTGCTTCTCACAGCATGTGTTAACACAAAATCCCTGTCCTGTGTATAATTCTGCTGCATGTGCTCTTTCTCCCTTTCCTCCGTTTGATCAGTTTTCATTAATTGCTGCTTATGGAAGCGCTCTGTTGTTATTCAGTCAGTATCACTTGATACTCACATTAATTAATTCACAAAACTTTCCTTTAAGAATCTGTCCGGTGAGCTGCACCCTCTGTTTTGAACCACAATGATTTTTTGCATAACATCCCAAAACCATTTTTACAGTGCCATGTGCTGATAAAGCCATCACATAATGCAAATAATCACTGAACTCATGTGTAGGAGGAATTATTTGATTTGAATGACAGAACCTCTTCCATACATACAGAGCAGGGCTACTCTGTTTCCTGTTAACTCAAGCTGCCAGCTGATCTGCTCTTCTCTGCTGCTCTTTTCTGTCTGCCTATCATACCCTTCTTTCTTTCTTTCTTTCTTTTTCGTTTCCCTTCTACCTCCTCACTTTCCTGCTTGTCTGTGTGTCTGCTTGCCTGTCTTTAGGTTCAGATAGTGCACAAAAAGCTGGACTTCAGCCATATCACGTCTCGCTGTGGCTCCAAGGACAATATCAAACATGTCCCTGGAGGTGGCAAAGTAAGTACTGCTGGAGCTGGAGGGAGACTCTGGTCTGGGTGGATGCATATTAGATGTATGCTAATTTAGCCTCATTCGGCCCGTCTTGCTCAAAATTGTGATTATTTGAATATATCCTATTTATCCCAAATAAACAAACAGAGCTGATCAGGAATTCCTGTAAAGTCGGTTCAACATGGCTTGGTGTATATGACTCTTACATTATCTCTTACACCTGATTGGGTCGTATTTACCCAGAAACATAAAAGTAAAAAAGAATGAATGCACTGTAATCAGTGCAGTTATGTCTCAGTGAATTATGTTTGAGTGATTGATTTCACTCAAAGTGAACTGACCACCCCTCCAGATGTTGTTCCCATCTGCTCCAAACACCTGCTGCACTATCATATACGTACCAGTTGTGGGCTGCCCTCACCATCACAATCACCACTTTGCTGTCTCAGATCAATTAAAAGAAGTGCAGAAGGTGTACTGGAGATGGCTCATGTCCAAATAGTAACATCAAATAAAGCTATAGGCTGGACCGTTCACACATATTACAATATTAGCAATCATTTAGTTTCGATATTTAAGAAACCTGGAATCTCATATACCAAATCCATAGGATTCATTTCTTTAGGGAACCTGAAATACACCCTCTGGGTCCTTACACCGATTTAGTAGTCACTGTTAAGTTCAGACAGTTAAAATGCGGATTGCAGAAAAATTATTAAAACATTCTTCTTTAAATCTAATCTGATCATGTAATTATGTTTTGTTATTCTAAAATATAAATTCCCCATGATTGGTCCCACCAATACCTCTCATCCCTTTGCATAAACATTTAATTTTTACTTTGTCTTGTTGATTCTTTCCCATTTTCCAATTACAGTTGGTTCTCTACACATTTTTATTTTACATGTAAATGTAAAACACATGTACAACACATGTTTAAGTAAAAGTAATTATTAGGAGAGTACTAACATAGGTTAACATACACACAAGTGCTATATTTTTGCTTCTTACTGTGTGTGGAACATTGTTCTTTTGTAAGGCATGTTCCACATAAAGTAAGCAAATACAAACCAATACAATCCAATTAGGTACTGTATTAATACCACAGTACAAGGGCACTATAACAATGTCATGGGTTTGTACTGCAGCAGGCTTAATTGCACCAATATTCCAACTCTTTGTCTTTACTGAAGTCACTGGTGTGTTTCCTCAGTCTAAAAGGACATCATGAATTATTAAAATTAGCCGTTAAGAATTGAAATATTTGTGTGCGTGTCAAGCAGCCTCTAATGAGAGAGAGCTCTAATGCCTACCAGGCAATCAGAACTAATCATGTTTTTATTTTTTTTATTTTAACAGCACTGAGGGTCACAGTCTGCTGACTGTTTGTCCTCTTGTCTGTCATCAAATATGTACATAGGATTGATTTTATGAAACACTGTGACCAGGTTGCAGGTCACCTTAAAATTGATCAGTGCCAGCTGCCGTCAGACTACTAGTGTAGTCTGTAGTGATAGTGTAGTGTAGTGATAATGAACACACACTCTTATGATGTGACAATGTTCTAATAACTGCCTTTTAATATCCTCCAATTATAGCCTGTCCTAGATTTAAATGCAGAAATGGAACATTTACCAGCCTAACAAAACAAAAGGCACCTTAATAACAACAACACAGGTCAAAGTAGGGAGTGAAGCATGGTTAGGTAGTCCAGCAGTGGCTGTGTTGTATCTATTCTCCGACCTACACCACTGTATTGTATTGTGTTGTACAGAAAGTCATCCTCTCCCAATCATCCAACCAGGTGCATGATCATGGATGACAGTGGTTTTGTAAACTGGATATGAAGTGGGCTGCATTGTACTGGATGTGGCGTCTTTATGAGTTAGTATAAAGAGGCTACATTATGATCTCACCTCTTCTCCAGGTTCAGATCCTGCATAAGAAGGTTGATCTGAGCAAGGTGACGTCCAAATGTGGCTCAAAGGACAACATCAAATATAAGCCAGGTGGGACTAATACTTGTTTGTTTTATAACTAGCCCTCTGAACTATTTTATTCTGTGCTAGTCTCATACTTGCTTTCTTCTTTTTTCACCTCAGGTGGAGGGGATGTGAAGATTGAGACCCATAAGCAAAACATTAAGGCTAAGTCTAAGATTGGATCCATGGACAACGTGGGGCCAGGCAACGACCAGACCAACGGACACAAGGTCAAACTTCAACACAGTCACAGTTAACTTCTCTAGTTCTGCTGACTCACTGGGCTTTTACTGGCAGACGCCACAAGATGGTGTGGTTACATGAAAAAACGTAGTGTTCATTGTGTGTGTGCATGTGCGTGTGCGTGTGTGTCTATATTTAGCTACAGGAGGAGAAAACAGAGAAAACATCTTCACCCCCAAGTGGCGCTCCGACAACTGGATCAGCAGGTGTTGCTAAGGCAACAGCACCAGGAGGTGTTGCCAAGGAGAATGGGGTGAAGGAGCCCAAACCTACTCCTTTCGGCGGAGACGGACTGAGGGAGCATAGCATAGACAAACGCATCACTGAGACAAGTGGGTATAAACACACACAGTATCAGCACTATCAGCAAAAAGACACTACACTCCAAACTCTTCAGAGACCGAGTATTTCTGCTACAGCCCCTTATACACCGCTTCAGAATAATCCAAAGCTTGACAGACCTGGCAAGCCTAGTTCCGTTTTGCTCAGATATGATTGGATAATCCAAAAGCTGTTCAGGGGTTTAGCAAACGGTCATTTACAGTACAGAGACAATTGACCATATAAAGATATTGCCTGTGCATGCCTGTTTGTGTACACCTGCTCTCTGCTACGTGTCTGATGGAGTGGGGGGGTTAAAAATAGCAGACACGTTGCTGCTAAATGAAATTGTGAAGAGACCTACAAACTAAGGAGAAGAAATTCATCTCTGGCACTGCAGCTGGCCTCCAGACTCCCTGAGTCAGAAGCACACAGACTCCGTCTAATTGATGGATGGCTGTAGTGCTAATACAATAAAAAACAGGAATGTTTTTATAATTTGGCCAATAATTCATATGAGCCTGCCCCCAACAGTAACAGTCTGTTAGCTGGTAAAATCGAAGACCATCTGCTTGGTAAAATGAAATCTCTGGAAATCTTTCTTTTTCTCTAACACTTTCCTCTCCTTTTCTCAACCTCTTTTTTTTTGGTTTGCTCTCTTGCTCAGTTCATTTCATTTTGGTGGGTGGCAGTAGCTCAGTCCATAGGGAGTTGGGAACCGGAGGGTCACTGGTTCAAATCCCCGTATGGACCCAAAAAGTTGGGAGCGTGGATTGGTGGCTGGAGAGATGCCAGTTCACCTCCTGGGCACTACTAGGTGCCCTTGAGCAAGGCACCGTACCCCCCCCCCGACCGCTCAGGGCGCTGGTTCAGCTGGCAGCCCACTCACTCTGACATCTCTCCATTAGTGCATGTATAGGTCCTGTCCTGAGCATGTGTGTGTATTTCAGGCCTGTGTGTGAGTACTAACAAAAAGTGTGTACACAGAGTGTAGTGCAGTAATTTCCCCATTGGGGACTAATAAACAAATTATCTTATCTTAAACCACTTTCTTCCCCTCAACAGATTGAGTCCCAGTGACCTGTAGATTTTGGTGGGACACGCATGGCGCTCGCCGACCTGCCAATCAAACGAACAACCAACCTACCACGGCGCAGTCACTTCCCTTTGGCCCCGCCCTTCATCTCGCCCACCGCAGCACCGAACCGACCGATCGCCTCTCAGTGTTTCTCTGGGGTCTGCCTGCCAGCTTCCTGCTACCAACCCTGACCTTTAACCTCTCAACGGTTAAATCTTTGGCCCTGCCTACCACAGAGAAGAGCACCTGCTGTTTGTCTGTGTTTCTGTGTGCGGCGTTCCACCAGCTTCTCGACTGATAAAATTCCCTTGTAAACACTAATTAGAGGACTTTAACCTCAAATCCCAAATTTAACTATACCAACGCAATAAACCCTCTATTGTAGTCAATGCTGTATGGAAGTATACTGAGCATAGCCAGTTTTAAAATATTTTACACATATAAGCCTAATTACTGTTTTAACACGTGTTCTTATAGTGCAAACACCCTGCCTCAGAATTTAGTCTAATCTGTGGTCCCTCCTACAGGCCTTCACAATTCAAAACCACTTTGATCTTTGAATCTTGCTAGCAAATCTATAATATCTATTTTCCCCACCTTCATTCCCAGTCCTTGTCCACCTAGCCCCAGACCACACAAACCAGCTGAGGGCCTGCTACCAGTCAGCAGCAGGGCAAAGTCTGCTTTAAATCAACATGTTCCAACCTCTAAGCCAGCCGGCGATTATTTCCGTATCTACAACAGTGCACGTTGTCACGTTATAGGTACTTCTACAGCTCACTCATCAAACATTATCATTACATCTCTCAGTATCATTGCACCAGTTTGTCCCACCCAAATGTATTACAATAATGCTTCTTTATCTCTGGACTATTGATATCAGGATGCTCACCATTAGCAGTGATCGGTGCAGAGGACAGGGGCTTATGAACAGGAGAGAGGACGCATTTGGAGACGTTTGGAAATAGATCTAAAGATAATGTTCAGAGTCGGTGCAGAAAGTCAGTGCTGACGCGTTTAGGATGTCAGACAATTCCTGTGTAATGTTTCAAGTAAAGATGCATTCATCAACAGCACAGTAAAGAAATGCTAAAGGCTACAACAAAGCAGATGACTTTTACCACAAATAGAAACATCATTTAATGATGGGATTAGTGCGTGATAGTAAGGTAGGCGTAAAGTGATGGGGGAGCTCTGGGGCTTCTCTGGTTAGCCTTGCCATAAAGGATTTGGCACTGAAGGTATTTGATCGTGATCCAAATAAGTTAAGATCACAGTATTTAACCTTGAAGAGCTAAAGGAGTGATCTTCAAGAGAAGTATTTTTTAACCCTTTATGATAAGTTAAGTTAAACTTTTAGCTGCTGCACCTTTTAGGCGTTAATGCACAGTATACTGTATGTAGCACTTCTCTGATTGTGGACAGTGTGAACAACCATGTCACAGGCTGCTGGGTAAAGACCTGGTTACGCCAGCACAGATTTTATGGCAGAAAACAAATAATTACCATTGTTTTGGGAGGATAAGTGATCTTGCTCATGTGGTGAAAGTGAAACAGGGCAAAAATATTCACATCAAGTTCAATTTAACTTGACACTCTAATTTGCTGGGGTGGAGTATATGATAGTGATGTCCAAATGAAGCTACGTTAACCTGTAGTTGCACTAGATGGTGCTCTTGGTTTAAAGAAAAAGGCTCAAGGAATGGCATTTCCATGTGCTTCAACCTTTTGTTGAACAGAGAGCCCCATCTAGTGGGCTCAGAAAGTAAAGAAAATATTTCATGAAGCTGGGTATCACTAGTTAACGGCACAGTAAGAGTAGATGGGGGAAACAAATCTGTTGTGACTGACTAGGCAAGGATGTTCCCTGCTTGCCAGAGTCTTACTGTTAGCTCACCAGCTACATTTGTTTGACAACTTGCCCTGTTGTTAGTCCCCTACGTCACCAAGCTGCTAAAACCACATCATTTGGGAAGACAAATTAATTTCACCATGTTATGTTTGGTGTGATCGGGTTCATTAACACAATATTCTTTCATTTGGATTTACATTAGCTTCCACAAAGTTGTCGCTAGTCTTCCTACTACACAATATGAATATTTTTAATACATCAGCGGATACACAGGTCTCTAGAGTATATACTTCCCACCTCTGGGGATATTAAGTGTGATAGCACTAAGCTGAACCTGTAACACTTTGGTCACGGTCGTAGCACAAGTCACACAAACTACTGTGGATGTTTCAGGACTGGAGCCCTGTTCACTTTTATTGGATGAAAAAAGCACCTTCAGAAAAAGACCGTTCCAGTGTAATGCTTACAAACCTTTAACTTTTAATAAGCTCACATACCCATACGTCCGACCCTTTGCACGGCATAAAGTTTGGGGGCAATAAACCCTTTCGACTATTTCTGCAGCACATGCAACCCCGTTCTCCTGCTCTGGAACTCCCAACTCTTAAGTTCCCTCACTGCTTGATCCCAAACCAAATCGTTCAGTCCTGAGCTGTGTCTAGCATTTACAGTTCACATGTGGCTATAAGAGACAGACAGACGGACTGTGCCTTCTTTCTCTCGCCCATGTGGTACGTCCTGGTCATGTTACAGAGCCGCACCCTCTTTTAAGTCCTCCCACTAGCCGGTGCGTCTTAGAATTCTCTCTCCGTGAGACCTGCTAACTTTCTTCACACACTTGCACACACGCACATAGTCAGAATACACAGGAAAGCACACACATGCTTGTTGGTGTGCATGCATGCACACATACACACACTAGCGCGCGCTCACACACACACACACACACACACACACACAGGAATCAGACCACATAAACACGTTCAATATAATACACACAAATACACACCCTAAAATAAAAACAGTAAGCTGTTCATAGAAGCATTTGTCTGTTAATAAAACCAACTCTTTATTGTATCTTGGTGGTCTATGCTGATATTGTTAAAACAATGATGCGCAGTGTCGGTGTGCTGTTCCTATCATAGTCATTGTCTGGCGTTCTTTTTTTTTTTTTAAATCATAGGTTCACCTCATCCCACCTCCTTCTCGTCTATTTGCTTGTCCTCCGACTCTCTGACAGCAATACAGTGATCTTAGTTGAGAACTTACACTGTCACGTGCGCGTACACATGACAGAGACAGAGACCGGCCACAGAGGTTGACAGGTAGTTAAGAGAGAATGTGAGAGAGTGTCAATCAAAGGGAATAATGTTACATTCATGGCAAGTCAGAAGTTGTCATTTTCTTTGCAACTTTTTTAGTTCATTTACAAGAGACTGTTCTGTAGATTGAGCCTACTAAGAGCTACTACCAAGCCCCTTTAGGTGATTACTGCACAGAAGCGGATGATCAGGATGATCATGTTTTTAATTATCTTGTGTCTCTTGCACATATTTTACATAAATGGAAGTAACTAGATTTTAAACAAGTTTTTTTAGACTTTTGTTGAGCTTTCTCTTGTTAATTTTTTTTTATAGTATATTACTGGATGTGCAAAAAAATAAAAATTCTCAAAGGTAAAACATATTATTTTACTACACTGGACAGCAGGAACTGCCCAGTGCTCTGTGCTCCAAAATGCCATGAATGCAGCAGTATTTCTGCAAAGAAAAAGCGCGATAGTCCTGCAAATACTGTCATTGGGACCATCCAGTGGTGTGACGTTTTCTTTCTAGGGAACAAATCTGTACTTGTAAAATAGAGATCCACAGGTTAAGGTTTGTTTTTTTCTTCATTAAAATGGTCGTAGTACATTCAGACACAAAGAAAATCGAAATCAATAGTTGATGAGAAAATTACCTAAATTTATAGGGGACATTAGTTTTTGTCTTGTCTGCAGAAAATACGTAACTCTCCAGCCTGTTTGCATTATTTTAGAAAAAGCATTGTGTCTCACCAGAAACACTAGTAGAATTATCTATCTTAATGGAGAAGTCCCCATCTACTCCCTGTGATTCTATGCATTATGCAGTTAAGGCTGGGATGGTCTCTGCTAAAACTATGAAGGATTAGTGATGTGTTTGTGGGGTGTTGCCGTAGTTGTCAGATGTGTGAAGTGTTACTACTGCATCCATCCTGTAGAGAGCGCTGCTTAGCCTCTAGAACACTGATAGTCTGGCTCTGAGACTTAACGAAGGCTGACTGAGAAACCTTACATCACCATTAGAGAAGCTTCAGTCGAGTTACATACTGTTCTCATTTAAACTATCTGGAACACAAAGTACGATCAAAATGATGTTAATTATGTACAGTTCCCCTCAAACTTAAAAGTCTTGTGCACTTTGAACACAGTCTTGTTCATTTCTTGAGGCATTGAAGTGATGTATAAGTTGCTTCACTGTAAATTTGGTAAAACATTGTCAGCTGTGTACTGTAAATGTGTGCTTTTGGGTGCAAAACAGTCTTGGTAGTTAGATAAAGTTATGATAATCAAAGAAAACATGATCAAATAATCAACAATAAAGACTAGGCAACTAAAAGCACTATTTAAGCATTTAATATTGTACTGTCCCTCCAAATCATTCTCATGAGTTGCCCATAAGTAAATAAAAGATACATGCGGTATGTGTGGATCATATGTGAAAGTGAAAATGTGAATTCTTCTTTAGAAATAGAGGGACAAAGGGATAACAGCACTTTGATAGGTGTTGACAGTGGTTTGTCCATATAGCAGAAGACCAAGTTGTAGTCTTAATGTGAGTTGGAAGCTTAGTGCAAGAGTATGTTACCATATGACGGGATGACATGATGTTGTGTATCTAGAATGAAACATGGGTACCCATTTATCTTGGTCAGCTTAGTGGATTTTAGTGGAGCTTTGGTCATCGGTGTTGTGCTATTGTATTGGCTATGATGGTTTAACACTCACCTCTCCAGTCTGCCCTCTTGTCGTTCCTGTCATTCACTGCTTATTAGTTTCTGACCAAGCTACAAAGGCTCATTTCCCAAGTAGGCAGATGTCAGTTTATAGTCTGTTAAAGTAAAGGATAAGTAAGGACAAATAGTCCTTAGTACATTAATGACAAATATGCGTTTGAGGTCATTTAGAAGCAGTGACAGCATTAGAACTTGTACTTTGTAAAATTTCTGGCTCAATGCAAATCTTGGACACAACTTTTTTTACGACCATATTTAAGGAATCCGTATGACATTTTTTTGTTTATGTTATGTGTTTATGTACAAAATCAGCTGAATTGATACATCATTACCAAATATTAAAAAAAACACGATATTGGTATCTGCCTCAAAATTCTACTGTGGGTCAGTTCATAATTGACATTCTATATGTTATAGCAACAGTGCACAAAGCTGTCAAATAGAGGTAATTGTGGTTCTAGTCTACCCTTCCTGAGCGTTCAGATATTCAGTAAGAAGACCAATGGGCCACCTTATCCCTTACAGTTAAGGTTTTCATTATAGTTGAGGATGTGATTAGGTTTAAGACTAGATTCAAGGTTTTAGTACTCAGTAGTAACCAGTATAGTTACTTTTGGAATAAAGTTAACATTGCAACTTTGCAGCTTGGGCAAAAGGTAATAACCAGAGTGACTCTGATGTCTGTTCACAACTGTTTGAATCCCCAGTTATAGCGCTTGAACACCACCCTTCCACTAGTATCTCACGCTGTCCCTTGTAAATAGTTTCCACCATGTTTTTATCACTCCAGAAGTAACTCTAATTAATTCAAATTAAACAAAAAAAAAGAAAGAAAAAAAAAAGTACTTCTTAACAGGATGTTGTGGATGTTGACAGATGAGCTTTCACGTTCATAAACCTGTTACCATTAAGGTCAATAATGGTATTATTATAAGATTGAAAGCATAAGAAAGGGAAAGTGTACTTCTTTTGTTTTTCAGAGTCTGCCTTTTTTCCGCCAAGAAAAGGGCTGCTGAAGTTTCAAGAATGTTTTTAAAATGTATTAAAGATGCAAGATTATGAATACATGTATGAGGTTTTTCTCTGTTCTGTTTTGGAAGATAGCTCACATATGGAAACACTATTCACCAGATTCAAATTGATGACGAGGAAGGGAGGCAGTGTGTGTCGTGTTTGGTTTGGTCCGATGTATGACTTAACACGCATTACAAACAGGAAAACAAAACAAAATAACACACTTTGGAATCGTCCGGCAAACACTCAGTTCATTAAAACAGAAAGAAACAATGCGATTGGTTTCCGCTTTGATTTAAAATGCACTACTGTACAGGTAACACCTGACACACACTGGTCAGCCCTTTCTCTCGCCAAATACCACCCCCCTCCTGTTAGACTAGCCAGACTTTTGGCATGTGGTAGAATGTAATGTTCTTTATTAGACAGCTCCTTTATAGACACCTTGACATACCTACCAACACGGGAGTGAATTAAGGGACGTCCGGGGACCAAATGATCTTCTCAGTGTCAATAACAAAGGCAAACCGATTAAAGAACATTTTGGGCAAATTAAAAAGATAGGGTAAAGCAATGATTACTGAGCTTAAACATTAAGGTTGAACTTGAACTGTCTTTCGAAGATATTTTGCTAATTGCCTGAAATATAACTGGGAAAAAGTGATCAAAAATAAAAGAGAGTGTTGGTAGATATGCACCTGGAGCCCATAGCTGTGTCTTTCACCTACAGAGGCTTTTCAACATCCCGGTACTGAAAAGTAGCTTTCTCTACATTTCCACATACAGTATGCAGCCATTACCAGATAGTATGGCAGTAAAACTAATATTACTACAGTTTTTTTTTGTTATCAAGGAGAGCACGAACTAGAACTCTCTACCGCTTCATAAACAACAAATATTGTATTGGTTTAATTTATTAGACAGGCTTTGTTGATAGGATTTTCATACGATCTTACCTACTGTACTTTTCGTCTAGGGGTAATAGCTATTTGTTCAAATCGGTCATTACAAATTGCAAAAAGAATGCACTTTTCAGTACCGTGAAGTGGATCCACTATAGTGTGTGCTGTATCATTCTGTAGGGCACAACACCATAGCAAGAGCATGCAGAAGACAACAAACAAACTGCTGGTTGTTAGAGGCATCTGTCCTACTAGATAGAGCTCATCTCCCCTCTTCAATTCTGAATATTTGGTATGAAAGAGATGTTCATTGTGATTCATTGTTAACCAGTGATGTGTATATTATAATCATGAAATAAAAAGATGAGCAAAAGATCAGGCGGCGTCACAGTTGTGTCATTTCTTCGACATTAATTTACATCAAACACATTTACTAATGTCATTTACTTATCTTGATCTCACACAATGGTTGACCCTTTTAACTAATGCTAGACCATATTCAGCAGTAAACCTAAACTAAACACGCTACAGTTTGATGTTAAAAAAAGAAGAAGCACCAGGCTGATGAAGGACTTTTGAGGTTTATTACTTTTTAGAATCCTAACTCAATCCTAATTATTTCTGCAATTTGTGTATTTTCATTTCGCTGTGACAGGTTGGATGGAGTTGCAGCTCTAAAACTGCTTAGTCTTCAATTGAATATTTGTGTATATGTGTATTAATCTGACTTAGCAAGCTTTGCAGCAACGACAGTGTGCCAGGTTTTTTCTTTCCCAGACCCAAAATATACACTTCCATACAGTACAGTGTTACCAATGTGACTAAATTAACAATGCTAGGACAAAGACAATGATATGCAGACGTTGACATGTGATTACGTATGGCTAGTGAAAGTTCTCAAACCCAGTACTCAAACTTTCTTTCCTCATTCCTTCGTTTTCACATTACAGCGAAACATGATTTGCAGCTTTTTGTGTGTTCATACATGAGACATTTATTGTCTCATTTAGATATTTCTTTTTATGCAGACAAACCGATTGGTTAATAATGTATGCCTTATAGTTAATTTATTATAAAGTTAATTTGTGCTCAAGAAAAATGGTGCTAATGGTTGCCATACATCAGTGTTATAACAAGTACTTAAAAGTAGCAGTAGCCTACCACAATGGAGAAATACATTGTTACAAGTTAACATAATGCATTTGAGATTTTACTTTAGTACAAAAGTAATAGCACAAAAAATACTTATTGTGCAGAATGGCTGATTTCAAATAATGTGTATTATGTAATTTAATTATATTTAAATATTGTGTAGGCTACACCACTCCATTACTATAGGCCTGGCCTACTTCTGGGCGGGTAACCTGTACATTTCCCCTGCGCATGAATTAAATATTATGAATTGTAGCCTATAAGATAACATACCATAATATCAAATTTTATTAGTTGGTTGTTGACCATGTCCATCATATTGGTGTAATCATTTAACGAAGGCTGGCTTGATAGTATATGATGACAGAGCACTAGCTACCAGCTATTGCACACGAACTAGGTGGGCTAATTACGTGAACCTGTACAGGCAGGTGGAGGCGGGAAAACCCTGAGGACTCGGTCCGCTGGCGGACAGCGGAGGAACAACATGTTGGAGCCAGGGCAAGTAAATGGGGGCCGCTTCAAGTAGACTACAAGTAGGCAACCCCAAAATTGTACTCAACTGTAAGTTCAGTAAGCGACTTTAATTATGTACTTAGACTGTTAGCTACTTTCCACCACTATTGTGGTGTAACGTTGTTTCATGCAAACCTAAATTTAAAAGATTTATTGCTGGTTGTTAGCCAACGTTAGCTAGCAAAATATTAGATATAACGTTAGCATACGTAGCTAGCGTTACAGTAACTTTAGCTATCACTCCAATCTTTATTCAACAATTAATGCGTTCACATCATAGACTGTATATATATATATTATTATTAACGGTCTATGGTTCACATCTCAAATACACAGCGGCAGCCACCTGCTTGTATTTCTCATGGAATATCTAGCTAACTTTACTAGCTAACGTTGCACATTGTAAAATAGACCGTTCAGAGACGTGAGGTTTTCTGTGGTGGAAAATGTTGGTAGTTGTTGGTCCAAATTATGTAGCTAGCTAGCTCTGCCCCGAAGTTTGAGGTCATGTTGACTCATGCTACTTTCAGTGTAACGGTAGTTGGGTTTTCTTCTTTATTTTAACTTGGATAACGTATCTATGTGACGTTATCAGAAATTTCTCAGACTAGCAAAGATATAGCTAACACTTTAAACAAAACAGTTCACAATGTCAGCGGCAATATCATTTTGCAAACATATTACCTTTATTTTTCTAGTTGCATAGAGTAATTAAATTAAGCAAGTTGTGATATCAGGATACCACTACATGTAAAATGTGTTGGTACCCTTGCTTCTACCCTTGTCCTTGCCTTCTGGCATGGCGTCGTATCATTGAGCACAAAGATAACCTGTGAAATTCCTGCCGGGGACTCGCACTCATGATTTAGTGGACAGATTGGGGACAGCTTATGACGCAGGCAGACGGAAGTTTTTATATGGAGAGGAACAGCCGAACAGGCGATCAAGCAACTGACAGCCAATAATTTACTGTACAGCCATTTAAAACAGGAAGCAACAGTATGGCCTTTTGTATATCCCTTTCTATAAGGGCTGATTATACTGA
Source organism: Etheostoma spectabile (assembly GCF_008692095.1). NCBI lineage: Eukaryota > Metazoa > Chordata > Actinopteri > Perciformes > Percidae > Etheostoma > Etheostoma spectabile. The sequence continues at coordinate 16,131,935 of NC_045745.1, read as the reverse complement.
ATTCAAATTGATTCTTGCTTTTTAAGTAGGGTAAAACACTGTATCTAATATTGTATTTCAGATTTTCCTGCAGCAACTGGGGAGGACTGTCAGTAGAGAGAGAGAGAGAGAGAGAGAAAGAGAGACATCTGAAATATAACAGCCCAGACTCTGTAAGTTGGCTATACAGTATATCCATATATGTTCTACACCCAATTACAGAAAATCCCTCTATAACTACACACAAACCCTTGTGAACCAGACCAACCAGCTATGATTGGATATGATGTTATTACCTAAAATCTTTTGTGAGGGGAAGATAGTCACATCCCATACAAAAGTGATGAACTGATCCACCTTTTTCTATCCTGGGCTTTGGGTATTGGGAGACTGTACTGTACTGAGTACAGATCCCATATAAGTGTTTAATCAATAAACTGTATGCCTGTGTGAATGTGACATTATTTTATGTGGAAGACCACACCAATATAAATTTGCTGAATTGTTATAAATTAATAAATTGTGCATTAGCAATTTGGTAAAAGTGTAAGTGTAAGCTTTTTAAATGCAGCAATAAATTTGTCAAAACTTTTATATAATGTATAATTTGTATTAATGTATGTAGTAAATAAACATTAAATTGAATAGATTGGCCCCATTGTCACAATAACCGTCTCAGCTATTTGAGTTGGGCGTTGACTCTAATGTTTTGGATTGGTGCATCCAGTTTCCAAAATTACCTTTTTTGATTCACTGGCCAATGGGACTGGTAGAAGAAAAAATCCACCAGGCCAAGCATATATTTTTTACTAGCAAAAATAATAAATTGCCCTAACAGAGGTGAACATACCGCTCCCAGCACGAATGTACCAAAGGCGGAGAGAGAATCATATTTAAAAAGAGACAGCAGCAGGATGATACCTATCCTTACAGTGTAGGTGTGTCGTTGAGCTGTTTGATAGAGGATATCAGCTGATTTGACCAGCTAGTGAAAGCAGCTGTTAAAATAATTGACAGCCCCAGACTGGACAGCAAAGAACAGTAAGTGAGCATGTGTGTAAAAACTGAATGCAAATGAGTGGGATTTAAAGAAGGCCTAAGCATGCAAAAGTAAAGTCTTCCTGACTGAACTTATGCTATAGCTTCATTCCAATCAGGTGACCCAAGTGGATGAAGTAAAGATGAATATTTATTAAACAGATGAAATTTGATATTTCAGACTTGGCAGTCCTAACTAGACTAACTAGACTAGAAGACTAACTGAGTGACGTCTGTCTGCCATGGACAGCAGAAGGATAAAAGCCTAATTAGTCTGCTTCGAGGTACAGAGGTCAAAGCTGCGCAAGAGCCTACTGCTGCCCACTAACAATGTCATGCCGAGGAAACAAGCCTTTAGTTTAGCCATCCGCCAACCATAGTTCATGGCTGCAGCTAATTCAGGTGGTGATGGCGCAGTGGATATGACACGTGTGTGGGAGATCTGGGTTCAGTTCTCACTGCAATACATCAACCAATGTGTTCCACTTAACCCATAGTTGCTCCAGAGGCGTGCAACCTCTGATATATAACAATTGTAAGTCGCTTACAGTATCTCATCTAAAAAGGACTTTACACATAAAACAGAATGGTAATTGAATTGCCGCCACATAACAGTGCCAGGATAAATTGAATAATTAGTACTCGTACAGATTACTGATTAGCCATTGCATGCCTGTGCTTGTCTAATGGGAGGGCCTGGACAGAGAGGGGAGAGTGGGAGCTGAAGGAATAGCCCTAGGTCTCACTTTTTTGCATTCTGACAAGAACTGTAATACTAGTACTTACCGCAATCATTTTTTCAATAACCGTTGAACTGCAGTATCTTTGATAGAAGATAGACAAAGGATGTTATTCACTAGGTAGGCCCTGATATACCTATACCTTATCAGTGAACCTTGTTTAGCCTGAGTAACAACAGGGCGCTATTTAAAATGTCTTCCGTACAGTGGACATACTGCACATTATGTTGACAATGTGTTTCCTTCAAACCAGAATCCTGACCTCCTTTACTTGACTTTTATCTACTCCAGGTGTTAAAGGAGCACTCAGCCCTCTGGCGAAGGTCCCATTCCCAGCTGTCCATAGTCCTGCTATCCGGGACTTATGCCATCACATGTACACAGAAGGGAAGGTGTGAGCCAACCTTAAGGTTGAAGTCTGAGCCAACTGTGGTTTTAGATGAGGTTCCTATTGTTAGAATACTTGGTATTCACTGAAGGTCACTTGAGGAGGTGTTGAGTGTTGGGCCCTGCCTCCATGTGTCCTTTTCTTGTCTTACCCTTCTTCTGGCCTCCATTCAGACACTGAAGTTAGTGGTTGGTAGATTTGTGCTCAGATCTGGTTAAGGCTCTTATAGATAAAATGTATGTCTGCTGATGAAGACTAAGCATGGCACATAACTGAAAACGGTGGAAAAAGGTAAGATTTGAATTACTATATTATATTGGAATGAATTTAGTGAGATGTTCATTTTGTGAAATATTGAATGTCACATGCCCAATCTGAAATTTATTCACATTAAGTATAAGATTTTCCATGAAATGTTAATGCATATGTGCAAATAATGTGATATTTCTGTGAAAGATGTGGAAAATGTAGACACAAGCTTAAGTGGTACTTTTGAAGGAAGTCTCCTAAGCTAATAAATATTAGGTATTGCATTCTTTATTAGTGAGCTCACTTATATATGCTTACAAGTTTATTGTAATCTGTAATGCATTAATTTGCTGATATGTACACTACCAGTCAAAAGTTTGGGGTCACTTACAAATTTCCATTCCACACCATTATAGACAGAATAGCAGCTGATCTGAGTGGGTGGCTGATCTTAAATGCAATGTCTTCATTGTCCATTATCCGCAACCATTCATCCAATGTTCCAAAGGCACATTATGTTTACTAATCTGAATCTGAATTTTTAAAAACAAGCAGAAAACATTGGAGAACCCTTTTGCAATTATGTAAGCACATAATGAAAACAATGCAACTGGTCTCAGCTGGTATTCTGTCTCTAATGGAGGGCAATGGAAATTTCTAAGTAACCCATAACTTTTGACCAGTAGTGTATGTGTGTGGTCACTCACCTGAAAGAGAGCAGTAGTGTTTTTTTCACAATTTTCCTAACATTTAATGTTTTTCTTTTCTAAAGAATCATAGGCTGCTATTGTGAAACAACACAATGAATGAGACAAGTGCACCTCAATAACAGGTGAGCTTAAAAGAGCATTTGCTGCTTAGTATTGCCAATCGTATCCGTTATGTTAATGACATTGTAACATGATCATAATAGGTAAATATTCAAACAGTTATCTAATAGTCGGATTGACTATTTAGCACAGTCTTTTTTTTTAACAAATTGCTTTACACCTTTGTTTTACCCTTCTTACTATGATCTGCAGTTATGACCTACAGGCTATTTGTGTCCACTAACCTAATTAGGGGTAAAGGCCCATACACTGCCCCTCCACTTTGGAAAGAGAATTCAAGTCCAGCATAACTCTTGTGGTTTAACTTTTTACCCTGCATTGCCCAGCAGTACCAACTCCCATGTTTTTCAACGTAAAATTACTGATTGTCAAAGAAGTCTGGTGGCTTTAAAGAAGGAGATATGTAGCAATGTGGACAGGGGCAGCAGCTAAACATATTGTAGACACCTAAAAAGGGACCTCTTTAAAAATTCAACATCAGTTAAAGTTTACTCAATGTTTTTGTATTTTCCTCTAATTTACCTGTCCCTCAGACAGCCCTCACAGACGGGGAACTTAAGCTGTATTTTGCTCTCTTTAAATCAACCAGACTGTCATTTGAAACCTCACAGACCACAAGAGCTGCTGGTTTATTGTTAATGCTGCTTTACAGTTCACAGTAACGTTACAATCTTTACCTTATGTGCTACTTTTTCCAAACTTGGCGCAGCTAATGTTGACTCAGCTAGTTCACATTAGTCCTAATCTGCTGTGGTAACCAATTTTACTGCTTTTAACTATGGCTGAGTGGGCATGTCTATTTGAAAAACAATGGAAGAAAACACAGATGGATTTGGCGTTCAACTGGTATAGGGAAGAAGTTGTACTGCGATGATGGGTGGTGATTAGGGAAGCATTTTAATTGTGTAATAGTAATGGAGACATAAGCTATAACTAAGTGTGTTTGCATACCTGTTAGAAACATGCTATAATTCCCCAGTTAACTTAAGTGTTACCAGTATCCTAAAAGTTTAATCTAATCTACTACTATAAGGAGAAGTTATTAAAAAAGACCAAGGAACAGTGTGAGATGCAGATTCATTTTATTCTACTGAACAACTGACATGCTTAGGGAGACACAATAGTCAAACATCAGGTGCCTCAGAATGCAAAAGTCATTCCATGAGCTTCACTCCTCGTCATGTCCTTTCTGAAATGAGAAAAAGTAAACAATTTGATTTAAAAAGTTCTTTTTTTAATGCATTATAATTTGCAGTGTTGCAATCATAACCTTTACATGTTGTTGATTTACTGTTCTACGTAACAATATGAAGGTTTTGTGCACACTGTACACTAATGGACGGCATTAAAGGATTCTTGTAGTAAAATACAGACTGGCTTATAAACACTACCCTAGTGTTGTCTCTGTAATAACATTTTTCTTAAGGGACAGAAGTACAAGAATATACTGTGATTTATATCATACATTAATATATATTTTAAACTTTGCTGAAACCCTAACATGGCTCAAAACGGGCACTCTATGTGCCCTACACAAAAAAGGATAAAAAAGTAATTGACAATCAAGAACTGACCTTTGAGCCCATATCACGACTCTTGGCACGTAGCTTGTTGACCTGAGACTCGGAGATGTCAGCTCTCTCTTCAGCTTCATCAAGCTCATGTTGAAGCTTACGGCATTTGCTAAGATTATTGTTGGAATGCTCTTCCTGTAGAACAGAAACACAATAACCTCATTAGTGCCTGTCATGTATTTCTGCCGTAATAACATGGATAATGTAATAAGACATACTTCAAACCAACTGTACCACTGACAATAGATTTTTTTCAATTACATTTTATAAGAAATTATATGAAAGCAATGTGCATACAATTATTTAAAAAGTTAATTGAGAGGGTGTTGTTACTGGGCTGTGCAAATCTAATGAAGTTTATCAAGGCTTATTGATCTACTCTAAACGGTTGTGCTGATAAGAAAAAGTCTGTTACAAAGTCATTTCATTGAGGCTTAAAGTTATTTTGTCCTTATTGCTCTAGCTCTACCAAATAGCTTTTGTTTGAGCTAAGAATGGCAGCCATAATACGCACAAACATACTGGGCTTGGACAGGTTTTATACTTTTTTTGTATTAGTTTCTCTAAAATGCTAATACTTACAGCTTCCTCTGCAGCTCTCTTGTAGGATTTGACCTTTAGCTGCAGCTTGTCTACCAGATCTTGCAGACGGGCAATATTCTTGCGATCCTCCTCTGTCTGGAAAAAAATTAAATTTTCAATACAAATTACATTTTGTGTTCTACAATTTTGTAAAAGAATCGAAACTTACCTGATAGGTCAACTCTTTGATACGTCTCTCATATTTTCGTATTCCCTTGACAGATTCGCTGGACTTTCTTTGTTCAGCCTCTACTTCAACTTCCAGTTCTCTGATCTGTTGAAAGAATCATTTGAAAATTGAGTTGTCTTTACATAAAATATTTGTAAGTAAACTTTTTGATCATGAGGAAAAATTATAGTTCTAGAATGTTTTATATTGTCAGATTTTGATGATTGTGTGATTTCATTCAATTGTTTATTTTAAAAAGATTGACACTCACCCTGGCCTCGAGCTTCTGCACCTGCTTCTTGCCTCCCTTCATGGCAATCTGTTCAGCTTCATCCAGACGGTGCTGCAGGTCTTTGATGGTTTGCTCCATGTTCTTCTTCATACGCTCAAGGTGAGCACTGGTGTCCTGCTCTTTCTTCAGCTCCTCTGCCATCATGGCAGCATCAGTAATGGCCTTCTTGGCCTTCTCCTCAGCGTTTCTGCACTCCTGCACAGCATCTTCTACTTCTGTCTGAAGCTGGGATGTATCAGCCTCCAGCTTCTTCTTTTGGTTTAGGAGACTGGTGTTCTGATTAAAAAAAAAACTTGATAATAGAATTTCTCAGTAAAATAACAGCAAAGAAAAGAACTGTGCAATAATTGCATCTCACCTGTGAGTGCAGGAGCTGCACCCTTTCACTAACATCCAGCAACTCTTGCTCAGCAAGTTTGCGTCCTCTCTC
>NC_045745.1:16125374-16125654 GCF_008692095.1 Etheostoma spectabile | reverse complement strand
AGAGCAGACCTGAGCTCCTCCACTTCGGCCAGAAGAAGGTTGTTGCGTCTTTCAACTATGGCATTGTTTTCCTTTAGATCATCATTTGCTCGAAGAGCATCATCAAGTTGTAGCTGAAGGTCCTGGAAATGCAGGAAATTTATTGTGAAGCAAGTTAAATAAGCAGATAGGGAAATGCAACATGTCCAAGGTCTTGTTTTTGAAACTAAAATGCTTACCTTTAGATGTGCATGAACAGATTTAAGTTGTTTCTGGGCCTCAGCTGCTTGCCTGTTGGCCT
>NC_045745.1:16113132-16125355 GCF_008692095.1 Etheostoma spectabile | reverse complement strand
CTCATTGAGGTCTCCCTCCATCTTCTTCTTCAAACGGAGAGCCTCATTCCTGCTGCGAGTCTCGGCTTCAAGAGAGCTCTGAAGAGTATCCACAATTCGCTGCTGATTTCTCTTTGCTTGCTCCATCTCTTCATCTTTCTCGGCCAACTTGCGATCAAGATCAGCCTTAATCTGGTTGAACTCAAGCTGTGCTCTGAGAATCTTCCCTTCCTCATGCTCCAGTGAGGCCTATCATCAAGTAAAGAATAAAAATGAAAAACAAGACTAGTTACACCAAGTACCAAAAAAAGGCTCATGAAGTCCACCGTTCAACATTCAAGATACCTCTGCTTCCTCCAGAGCTGTTTGTATCTCAGACTTCTCCTGTTCTAACTGTTTTCGAATCTTCTCAAGCTCATGAATACTCTTTCCACTCTCACCAATTTGCGCAGTGAGGTCAGATATTTCCTCTGAGAAACAAAATGTCACATTACTAATGGTTTGGTCATTAGAAATAAAATCTATGATAGAGGTGTAAGCTGGTTTTTCCCATACCGTGTAGATTCTTATTCTCTCTCTTCATGGTCTCCAGATGTTCAAGAGATTCTTCATAAGAGTTCTTCAGTTTGAACAGCTCAGTGCTCAGAGACCTGGCTTCCTTCTGAGAGCTCTCCAGCTCTGTTTGAGACTCTTCATACTTCTGTTTCCATTCTGCCAAGACCTGAAATATGTATTTTAAAGGCAATTTTACTTTAAAAATTTTACCTAAAAGAGCAAAAGTGCCATATGTATTTTAAAAGCAACCTTATCAAAGTTTCTTTGTTTCTTGTCCAGAGCAGCAGCAGCAGCATTAGACCTCTCCACATCTACCATGAGATCTTCAATCTCATTCTGCAGCCTGTGTTTGGTCTTCTCCAGAGACGAGCATTTAGCATTCACTGCTTCCACAGCCTCCTCAGCATCCTGCAGACGCTGAGCCAGCTTCTTTCTGGATGATGATAGAAGATATTTTGGTTAATTATTTAAAAGCTTGGTTGATGGAGTGAAAATATATTTTACTCACTTGGCCTCCTCCAGTTCCTCGGTTCTCTGGATGGCATCAGTTTCGTACTTGGTTCTCCACTGAGCCACCTCAGAGTTGGCCTTGGACATGTTGCGTTGCAATTCACCCTTGGCCTCCTGCTCCTCCTCATACTGCTCCCTGAGCAGGTCACAGTCATGTCGAGCAGACTGCACTGCATGGGCTAAAGCATTCTTGGCCTGAAATAAAAACATATCTTGTTGCATATTTATGTACCACCATCTGTACCAAGTTGTTACTTGTTACTGTTGGTTGATACCTTGACTTCTTCCTCTAGTTGTCTTTTAAGGTCTTCAATTTGTTGAGTGTAGGACTGTTTTCCTCTGGTTAGTTGGGACACCAAGGAATCCTTTTCCTCAAGCCGCCTTACAAATTCACCTAATTGATAAAAGCATTAAATTAGTTGTTTATAATATACAAACAAAACACAGTTCAAATCAAATGTTTACCATTTCAGTTAAGAAGCTTTGTTTTCTGCATGGTGAAGTCATTGATAGTACGCTGTCCCTCGTCTGCCTTTGTTTTGTATTCGTTCATCTGATCTCCAAGACCTGCACATTTTCTCCAAATTTATCTAAAAAACAAACACGTTAACAATGCATAACCTACTGAAAAATAAATAAAAGTTGTTTTAGACTTAACAAATTACTCATCCCATCCCATGAAAAACATACAGTAAAGGAAGTATTTACCTTAGCCTTCACAATATTTTCCATATTGGAGACCACATCATCCAGCTCCAGTCTGAGCTCACTCTTCTCCTCTCCAGTTTCTGCTTGACTCTCTGCAGGTTATCATCTGCTCTCCTAGGTCAGCTACACTGTCACTTGTTTCTTCCTGAGTGTGGCAGCAGTGGCTTAATGCTGCAGAGTGGCCTCTTCAAGGTCTCTGCGGAGTTTCTGGAACTCAGCCCCCTCTTCTTGTTCATTTCAATCTGGGCAGATGTTGCTCCACCAGCCTCCTCCAGCCTCTCACTGATCTCCTCAGCTCTCTGGCCAAGTCTGCTCTCTGTTTCTCCACTTTGGCTCGTGCAGCTCGCTCTGCCTCAAGCTCTTCTTCCAGCTCTCAGCGGCATGCGGGCCTAGACCAAACGAAAGCAAAACCTAAATGGCATTGTATTGCTCTTAATATATTGTGGTTTAAATGTCCTATTCAAGTGCCAGGTTATCCAACTTTATTTATGTAAATTCTTACCGTAACTCCTTCAGTTTTTCTGGAGCTGGGCACTCATTGCTTGTTCATCTTCTATTTTACCACTGAGTTGGTTGATTTCAAAATCTTTCCTGTGGATAAAAAAAATATATGTACTAGCTGACACGTAGTTTGAAATCTATTTGTGTTTTTTACACGTGCATTTCACATTACTTTTTCAGTCTCTCTTCGAGTTGCTGTTTGTCATTTTCCAAGTCCTGACACTCTCTAGACTAACTTAGGTCTCCTTCAAGCTCCCGTTTTGCTCTCTCAAGGTCCATACGCACTTTCTTTCTTGTTCTAGGGAGCCTTCCAGCTGTGGGTTGTAATACATAACTTCTTATTTAGTCATTAGTTTACATGTTCATATAAATAAACGTAATCTTGTAAATTCTCACATCATCCACTTGCTGCTCCAGCTTAGCCTTGGCTTGGTCAGAGTGTTGACTTTGTCTTCTTCACTCTGCAGATCATCCAGTGTTTGCTGATGAGCTTCCTGTAAGGCTTTCTTTCTTCTTTTGTCAACTTAGCAATTATTTCATCCAGAGCAGCCATCTCTTCTGTCAAGTTCTTTACCTGTGGCCAGGAAAAAATGTATCAGGGACTTTACCATGAATGTTATTTGGGACATCCAGAGTAATTTCACAGTATTAGTGTTTGTCATACCTTGTTCTCTGTGGCGTGCTTCTCTTTCTCAACTTTAGCCAGAGTTAACTCAGTCACAATGTCTTTCTTCAGCTCAGAGCACTCATCCTCCAGCTTCCTCTTTAGCAGTCAGTTCAGAATTCATCTCCTCCTCATCCTCCAGTCTTTCTGTCAGCTCTTTGGCTTTTGCCTCCAGCTGAATCTTGTTTTAATCAGCCCTCACATCTTTCTCGCACACAAAGATTATCTTGCTCCTGTTATAATTTAAAGTCACAGCATTATACCTAGGCAGACTTGGTTTTATTTTATTATTATTGTAATGATCACAGATTTGAACATTTCTACCATACAGATTGAACTTGGAGCTGCAGATCATTTTTCTCTTGGAGAAGAGTGACCATTTTTTCTTCAAGTTCCTTCCTGCGCTTCTGATTTTGCGTAAGCCTCTTTTAGTTTGCCAACCTCTTCTTCATGTTGGCCATCTCCTTCTCTACTCTGCTGACTTCAACAAGGTTTAATCTTGAAGTACATCTTCATCCAGGGCCAATTCTTGACCCCCATGAAGGCACGGATGTTCCACTGGATCACAAGTAGTGCATCCCTGCCGAAAACAAATCATTGTCTTTAAGTTGTCTCCATCAGGTGAAAACCATTTTTTTTTCCTTCTCCTTTTTGAACCAACAGAACATGTCAGACAGCAATGTAACGTACTCTATGCCAAATAACATACACACTTTTCTTATACCACTGTCGCAGCATGGACATAGAAAATGAAACAAAAATCAGTTTTAACCTGATCGCAAAGAATGTCCTTTTCAATACAACCTAAATAGATTCTTCCCCCACTATGCTTTTCTCGTTTGATATTTATTTATTGGTTTGTAAGACAGAGTAAATATGCATTTTAAGGTACTGTTTTTCTCAAAGGATATCATTTCCTAATTTTTGATAGATAGAGTTTATCCTTTTTTGCATTAAGGGTCTAAGGATAGATAGTGGTTGTATGTTGTACATATTGTAAGTCCCTTGAGGCAAATCAAGATTTGTGGTATTGGGCTATGTGAATAAAAGTTACCTGTTTTGACATAAAAGTTTGGCCATACTGTGAGCAGTTACCTGCGCTCAACAATCTTCTGGAATTCAAGTCTTGCCAGAAGGCCTCTCGACCGGGCTTGGATGCCTGTGATGTATAGTGCTAGTCGGTCATCTCGCATCTCCTCTAGCAGACCCAGCAGTCGCTTTGAAGAACACTTTTTTCATAGGGCAGATTGATAGTCAGTAATAATAGGTACTTTATATAAATCCATTTTATATATAAAACTTACCTTGTGTGTCCCAGCTTGTACTGCGTGTGATCAATATCTAGTGAACCCAACAATTTCTCAGCGGCCTTCTTGTTGTCGATAAACTGTCCCTCGAATGGCATAGGGTTCAAAATACGGTATCTTTGACACAAGTCCAACAAAAAATTATTTTCATTTTCATCAACATTTTATCTGTATTTTATAATTCTATCTATATATATATCAGGAATATAAGACACTCATTTGATATATCTAGTGATTTAAATATGGATTGCCCATCACATGCAAACCTCTGTTTGAAATCTCCATAGAGGTCTATTGGGGAAACCCTTTCTGCAGATCCTGATGCCTTCAAGCACACACGTTACAGCGCAGCTGGTGCATCACCAGAGGGTTCTCCATGGCCCCAGGAGTCTTGGTCTCATTAGGGATGAGCAGCGAACAAAGTGAGGGTGAGTAGACCTCAAGTTGTCATCAGCTTGTTCAGGTTTTCCTGCAAGTTTTTAACACACTTATACATTTTGTTATCATTGTGTTTGGCCAATAACTTTTAAAGATTGGTTGTTAATTGAAATGCATGCCCAACTTATTCAGTTCAGTAAATGTGTCACAGCCTTGGGAAGTAGGCTGTGTATTACACACTACTTTGGGTATTTTTTAGCCTGAAGAAGTCTTTGTCCTGGTTAGCTTAGACCATCTTTACATCAATCCCGTTTTACAATCGCCATATTGTAAAAACCACACATATATGTGTTCATAACTACACCCCTTCAAGCTTAGACCATAACCACAATTTGAAAACTTAAAAAAAAACGTTTTACCCTGTGCAAGGCAGACACAGTTTGGAAGGATGAACCCTTCTTCTTGCTGCCTCCTCCTTTGCCGCCCTTTCCACCTTCAGCTGCTCAATAAACCATGTAAAACAGTTAGATTACCTTAACAGACAGGCATTATCAATCTTTTATTTCTCCCTATGAGCATTTGATAAAATTTGACATTTCCTGTGTAGGTAATTGCAGTACTACATTAAGTTTATTCTTACCTGCATCTGATCCAGCATAATTTGCGAAGAGGACGATAGCAGTTTGAGATTAGATTTCTGAAAGAGTCCTACAACGGTCTCATTCAGAGGATCCTTGTTCTTCACCAGCCAGTTGTTGATATTATAATCAACAGTTCCAGCATAGTGAACCAGGGAGAAATGGGCCTCTGGTCTCCCTTTGATAACTCTGGGCTTCTGGAAATTGGCAGATTTCCCCAGATGGTTGTCATAGAGCTTAGTTTTAAAGGTGGTATCAGAGGCTTTGGGGAACATGCACTCCTCTTCAAGGATGGACATGATACCCATAGGCTGAGGAGAATATAATGAAGAATAAAGATATAGTTTTCATGTTGTTTAGACAAGCACAAAAAGTTTATGTGAGGGTTCAGGAAGAACATAATGGAATAACTTTGGGTCATGTAGCACTTTGATGATTTGCATAAGTAAACTTAAAAACTCACCTTTTCAATCAGGTCAATGCAGGCCTGCAAGTCCATACCAAAATCTATGAAAATCCATTCAATGCCCTCTTTCTTGTACCTTCCTGCTCCAGCACAAACATGTGGTGGTTGAAAAACTGTTGCAGTTTTTCATTGGTGAAGTTGATGCACGCTGCTCAAAGGTGTTAACTGTAACAACATGATGTAAGAGAAATGAACTTTGGCATAAAAAATTAAGCAAATCTGTTACCTATGTTTTATTAGCTTTGGATTCTGTTCTAAACTTACTCAAAGATCTCAATCCAGCAATGTCCAGTACACCAATAAAATACTGCGAGGCGGCTTGGTGTCGAGTTGGATTAATTCTCACCACCATCCACAGAAACATCTTCCATACACTGATTTAGACAGCGCACTTATAGCGTAGTACACCTTTGGGAAAAGTAATCAGTAATATCGTTAAAACTTTACTTTTATTTAAACACTATCCTGAAAATGTTTCCTTCAAATCATTACCTGAGAAACATTTGTCCCTTGGTGACCCACTCATTCCCTACTTTGACTCTTGGGTGACAGAGACCTTTGATGAGTCCGCAGAGTTCAGGGACATTAGATACATATTTGTCAGCAACTGAAAATGCAAAAATATACATTAGCTCTGCCCTTTCAATCCTACATTGGACATACTCTTTTAGATCTTTCTCCTTAGAGTTCTTTGTCGCATTAGGAGAATTCCGGTTGATTTCAACACTAGCTCTGTGTTTGGAATTTGGAGTGCTGTCGGTAGCAAAAGAATGAGAACAATCGGTGCTGCCTACACTGTGTTATCCCCCTGCTAGAGTCAGCACCAAACAGGCTTAAACAGGGTAAGTTTTTAAACTTGTGTTTAGCCTCTAAACATGTTCAAAATGTCATTACAATGTCTCACAGATGCAGTGATTCTTCTGAGGGAACACAGCGAATCTGACTGCAGTAGATGTGACAGAAAGGCATTAAAGTTGTGTTAATCCATACCTCTGTTTATTTCCTGTTTTCCGGTGAAGTAACATTAGTCGATTGTCAACACGTACAGTCCAATATTCCAAAATGTAATTTTCCCAAATAAACAATTTGACTATGTAGAAATGTTGTTGAACATCAGAATTAACTAACCAGAAAACAGTGTGTAGTTTTTCTTTTTAGCATCTCACTCACTTTCAGTCACTATGACGACTAAGGTCAGAACATTGTTCAAAAATATGAACAATAACGTTGCTGTCAACGGCTAATGTCTAATGTTAGTTACTGACTGTTACCTTGAAACCATCATTATTAGCATTACTAGCTACGTTTTTCATCTTGGTTTGAGCGATATGCACCCCAACAGTCACCTTGAGTTCAGTAGAGCAGACGGCTTTGCGAGTCGTGTAATTACTTTATGTCTTTTCATAACAGCTGAAGAGTGGCTGCTCTATACCATGGCGGCAGAAATTTTACCAAGGTGGGCCGCCATGGTAAAACAGTGTAAACAATACGAAGCTACGTGTTGAAATCTACCAGAATTCTCCTTAAAGTATAGACTGTGACAAACATGGTGGAACAAAACAAGGTGGGAACATATTGTCAGATATTTTAAAAAGTGCTTTTCTTTGATACATTTTGTGCTGAGTTTTCACAAGCTGCCTTTTTTCAACTGCAACTCCATATATTTGACACATTCTGTGATGTAGTTTAACTTTTTAATAACAATTTGTTCTGGGTTTTGGTGTTGTTGATACTTTGATACATCAGTTTCTATTTGGCTATCACAAACAATTTTGTAAGTTTTCTAGTCCTCAATACTTGCCCGCCAGTTTTTATTGTTACACTACTACTACAATGTTTACTAAAACAAAATAAATTATATTTAACTCACCAAGAATACCACTGCCTGGGCAACCCTCTGCCAACTAGCTGTTTTGTATAAATCCCTGCGTCATACAAAGATGTATAACAAGTAGTTATAGGAAAACCTCTTTAATTGGAAGGGGTAATTTAAATACAGCACTTCTGTGTACACAGGAGAATATATTGAAGGCAATTTGCGAGTCTGCCATGTGTTAAAAGAAGAAGTGAACATGGCAGAGAGTGAACATCCCGGCACTCAATCACCGTTAGCGGACTTCACTCATACCGCCATTTGGAATGAATTATATGCCCTGCTCTGCTGCCTCTGAAGCTGCCTGTGACAACCCAGTGTTACAACAGCTATTCAAGGCATACTTTACATTTACTTTATTTTATTCAATTCCTCTCTAAAACAGTTACAAAAACTTAAAATTATAATCTTTATATAGGTATGATTTATAGTAAGACTGTTGTGATAACTGTCATTAGTTTAGCTAAATAACTAATGTAGGTATATCTTAACCTAGACAGAATAGAATTATGTGTTAAGAACTGTTAAGAAGTCTAGATCTAGATAAGCTAGATCTGCCCGTGCCAAATCTCTTATAATAATAATCCCATCTATGTATACAACCTTACCTACCTTCAGTGCCATCAGTCTGCCTGCTCTTCACGCTGCTTCTGCTTAACTTCTGTTACCATAGTGCATGATGGCACCAGTCAGCTTGTAAATACTGCACTTCTCTTCTTGAGTAATCCCAGCACATCGAAGGCTTCCTAAATGAATATAAAAGTATTCCTGGTATTCCTTATTTTTTCTAATTGATTTTTTCAAAAGAAATGTAAAATGTTTGCTGATGTGAATCTAAGATTTAGCTCACATCAGTGGCCATCAGCTCTTCAGAATCATTGATAGAGGCTACTGTTGTCTCTCCTTGGGAGATGAAGGCGTAGTCATAGGGGTTGTTGGTGATAAGCAACATGTCTGAAATTATTTAAAAAATATGATGCAATGCTGATACAGTACACTAATAATCATTTATTACATGTATAGTGTCCACTTACCCATAAGCTCAGGCTTTGCCTGAGACAAGATCTGGTAAAAATGTGGTAGTCCCTCTCAGCTTTAGCTGGTAGTCACACGAGACTTTTCCAAAAGGTCTGTCAAAGGTATTTAAGTTATGTTGTTGTATTCCAGTATAAATAATTTGCTATTGGTGCAGTTTAACTAATAAGGGATTATACCCACTCTCTGATGCAAAAACAATACAATTTCCTCTGGTTGGTGACAAATAACAATTTTCTAAAACAAAATAGTTAGAGCTGCCCTTTTTATGTGATCAAACATTATTTCATTACTTTTAATACGAATCTGTCTTTCTGAGTCAGATTTTTTCCCTTGTATCTAATTTCCTATATGTAGATTAGACAACTGGAGACTCAAAATCCCTATAGGTTAAAATGTGACTTCAAAATGGACACAGTGTACCCACCTGCCTAGCACATGCGGGGATTGACTCCACAATGCATCCCTAACATAAATACGTGCCCTCCAAATTTGTATGATAGATTTAGTTTTTTACTTACAGTCTCGATGTCAGCCGAGGCCAGCTTTCCTCGGTTGTCAAAGTGAATTCTGATGAATTTACCCTAACATGAAATAAGTGTTTATATTTCTAATATTACATTTTTTTTTCAATGATAATCAAGTAGCCTTACTGCAGTCACACAACTCACAAATCTAGAGGGTTGTCATTCCTGATGGTCTTGGCATTCCCAAGGCCTCCAGTGCGGTTAGCTGGATGATTGATCCTCCAGTGTACCCTGATTTTGTCATACAAATATATAAACTCCAGGTTTACTGTCAATTTAGAAAGGCTTTTAAAAAAAACCACCTTATTTGGTTTTCTAAATGTTATTACATCATTATGATTATAGGCATGTAAAGAATGGATATTTGAAAGGTCAGTGCGGGTGGGAAACAACATACAAATAATGGAACATTTACATTTTTTTATTAAAATGTTTCATGTTGATGACTCTGGCATTTCTAGTGTTACTACTCTTTTCATTTATATTTTGTATCATATTTAGATATAAGTATGTAATATACCTTCTTTTCAGCAGCCTGATCTTTCTTCACATTCGGAGCAGCGGCGATGCTGGCAAAGTACTGAATGACACGCTTGGTGTTGACGTCTTCCAGCACCGGATTCTCCACTGAGTTGAAGAGAGACAGAAAGTTTTAGACACAGACATATGACCGTTAAATACTTACGGGATTTTTTTGGGCTGTGTGACTTACGTGATAAGATTGACTGGTTTCTCTGTCTGTCAGCAAGGAGATTTAAAAGTTTTAGTAAAAAATAAAATGACGTCAACGTTAATATTTAAGAAAATGACGCTAAATAGATATTTACCTGACAGCATGTATTGATAGCCATGTCAGAAATGAAAGATGTGAGGAGGAGCTTCAGACCTCTTCTTCCTCTAGAGGCAACAACCACCTCTTGGTGGTAACTGGCAGCCACTTGTAGGGGTTGACCAGTCACACAGAAGAGCCCAGAGTAGGTCTGGTTGTAAGTAGCGAAGGGCAACAGATAATAAATAAGATAATGTGTTACTTGTAATAAATGTTGCTATTAAACAATGCTTATCAATGGGTAGAGAGGTTTTATGTTACGCTTATTATCTTACATAGATCATCCATGCTGCATAACGCTCTTTGAGGTTAAACAGCACAGCGGGCTCATGAGGAGGTGAACATCGCCATGTCTTCAATTTAATCAACTTTGGCGTGTTTGAGGGTGTACATCACACTCCTTCACTGTCACAGTCTGCAACAAGAGATAACGGTCTTAAACAAAGTTCAATACTTGTTTTGGCATACATTTGGTGAACTAATTGATACGTATGATATACAAACCTTGTTAAATTCAGTCAGAACAGTACTTTGTCACCGTCACGACTAGTGACCGTTCCCTTTACGTACTCAACCTCAGGGTCAGGGACGAAGCACTCTTTCTTATGTCAACGGACGAGTTTGGGCTTCTAGGCGCTCTTTGTCTGACTTCCTAAGAAAAGGAGCAGCGGCCCCAAACTCGCCATGGCAGCATCACCCATTTTTCAACCTTTTGAGAAAAACATTTTTCACAACCTGTGGTTTTCTTTGCAAAAACATGTGTGAACCATTACTCATTCACATGAGACCCATGGAAATCTAGACAAACGGCATAATTAAAAAATAACATAATGAACCTGTAATTGTCAAGCACAGTTTTTTATATCCCCCTAACAAATACACTATTTACAATCATTGATACTATCATAGGTGTACTATTTATAACCTATCATCCTTTACTCTATTATTACAAAACTACGCAAATAAGGTTAAATGAATGCACCTTTAACATTAAGTTTAGAGACAAGCACGGTCCATTACAAATTGATGTGTCAGGCCTTTTGATAGAAATGGTCTGATAGCATTTTTTGTTTCCAACTCGATCTGATACTGAACTTGTGTATCGGCCCATAATGTCAAAACTGTGTACTACTATCAGTGTATGGATATGATATGATTTCTGTCTGTTTTGTCGGTCTGCTCAGGTTAAACTCTTTGTGAAACATAAACAAACCAAACTATGAATGCCACAGAACTTCTTTTTTTCATCCAGTTTGACAGTCAGTTATGACTGAAAAACATAAACTACTTTAAATTAGATTTTCTTTAGGGTTTTATAATGTGGTATCGTTATCGGCGCATAACTCCAGTACTCACCAATATCAGGTTTTAGGCTCATCGCAGCGATACTGATACTGGTATTGGAACATCTCTACCTTTTGATATTGCAATAACAACCCCGAAAAAGAAAGCAAGATGCTTATGTTAACTGTTGTCACTTCAGTGTAGCTGTGAATTTTACCTAAGGTGTTTCACTCCACAGGAAATTGGGTCTGCAGTATTTCTATAGTTAGACAGAAGAAAACCAATGTCATATTAGTCGTATTTAATTAAGTAAAAATCCCGGGACACCATTTTTTTTTTTTTTTTACAAATGTATCACTAAGCTTTACACAATTTAGCAGCAGTAAATGTCTATATATAGCTGGGAGTATTTAACATCTTACCACACAGTATCTGTTTCTCTATTAGAGTATGTTGATGTTTTTCTTACCTTGACGTCAACCTTGTCAAGTGAAATGATGGATCCGTAGCTGACACCAGGCTGCCTCTCCATTAAAAGGTTGTTCGGCACCAATATGGGAATGCATATCAGAGAAATGGCATCCGGTTGCCTATTACAAAAAGCTTTCTCCAAATTAGGTAGAGCCAGGGCTGCTATTTTTTGCTGCCACCTTGTGAAACAACCTATATGCTGGACTGGACCTGAGAAGAAAAGGGAAGGCTGGAGGTGGGGGAGCCGGACAAGCTGCAGTCTATCATGTCATTCTCTTTGTCCCAGTAATTTATATCAACCACTTGAAATGACGATCAATATAAGATTAGGTATAAAATAGTAATAAATAAAGAATTAAATTAACTTGAAATTGTAATTAATTGAGAAATGCGGCCTTTGTTAATTTGGAGTCCCAGTGCTTTTGATATACATAAAGTAATCCTTGACAAACCTCTAAGGGCATGATTATTGTGAAGTAAAAATCCCTCTCTATCTAC
>NC_045745.1:16112423-16113107 GCF_008692095.1 Etheostoma spectabile | reverse complement strand
CATTCACTGCTTCCACAGCCTCCTCAGCATCCTGCAGACGCTGAGCCAGCTTCTTTCTGGATGATGATAGAAGATATTTTGGTTAATTATTTAAAAGCTTGGTTGATGGAGTGAAAATATATTTTACTCACTTGGCCTCCTCCAGTTCCTCGGTTCTCTGGATGGCATCAGTTTCGTACTTGTTCTCCACTGAGCCACCTCAGAGTTGGCCTTGGACTGTTGCGTTGCAATTCACCCTTGGCCTCCTGCTCCTCCTCAACTGCTCCCTAGCAGGTCACAGTCATGTCGAGCAGACTGCACTGCTGGGCTAAAGCATTCTTGGCCTGAAATAAAAACATATCTTGTTGCATATTTATGTACCACCATCTGTCCACAGTTGTTACTTGTT
Source organism: Etheostoma spectabile (assembly GCF_008692095.1). Taxonomy (NCBI): domain Eukaryota; kingdom Metazoa; phylum Chordata; class Actinopteri; order Perciformes; family Percidae; genus Etheostoma; species Etheostoma spectabile. The sequence goes on along the minus strand of NC_045745.1, from coordinate 16,112,719 downwards.
ACTTGGTTGATACCTTGACTTCTTCCTCTAGTTGTCTTTTAAGGTCTTCATTTTTTGAGTGTAGACTGTTTTCCTCTGGTTTTTGGACACCAAGGAATCCTTTTCCTCAAGCCGCCTTACAAATTCACCTAATTTTGATAAAAGCATTAAATTAGTTGTTTATAATATACAAACAAAACACAGTTCAAATCAAATGTTTACCATTTTCAGTTAGAAGCTTTGTTTTCTGCATGGTGAAGTCATTGATAGTACGCTGTCCCTCGTCTGCCTTTGTTTTGTATTCGTTCATCTGATCT
>NC_045745.1:16112221-16112413 GCF_008692095.1 Etheostoma spectabile | reverse complement strand
TGCACATTTTCTCCAAATTATTCTGAAAACAAACAACGTTAACAATGGCATGTAACCTACTGAAAAATAAATAAAAGTTGTTTTAGACTTAACAAATTACTCATCCCATCCCATGAGTAGAAACATACAGTAAAGGAAGTATTTTACCTTAGCCTTCACAATATTTTCCATATTGGAGACCACATCATCCAG
>NC_045745.1:16111513-16112211 GCF_008692095.1 Etheostoma spectabile | reverse complement strand
AGCTCACTCTTCTCCTTCTCCAGTTTCTGCTTGACTCTCTGCAGGTTATCAATCTGCTCTCCTAGGTCAGCTACACTGTCAGCTTGTTTCTTCCTGAGTGTGGCAGCAGTGGCTTCATGCTGCAGAGTGGCCTCTTCAAGGTCTCTGCGGAGTTTCTGGAACTCAGCCTCCCTCTTCTTGTTCATTTCAATCTGGGCAGATGTTGCTCCACCAGCCTCCTCCAGCCTCTCACTGATCTCCTCCAGCTCTCTGGCCAAGTCTGCTCTCTGTTTCTCCACTTTGGCTCGTGCAGCTCGCTCTGCCTCAAGCTCTTCTTCCAGCTCCTCAATGCGGGCCTAGACCAAAACGAAAGCAAAACCTTAAATGGCATTGTATTGCTCTTAATATAATTGTGGTTGTAAAATGTCCTATTCAAGTGCCAGGTTATCCAACTTTATTTATGTAAATTCTTACCTGTAACTCCTTCAGTTTTTTCTGGAGCTGGGCACTCATTGCTTGTTCATCTTCTATTTTACCACTGAGTTGGTTGATTTCAAAATCTTTCCTGTGGATAAAAAATAGAATAATATGTACTAGCTGACACGTAGTTTGAAATCTATTTGTGTTTTTTACACGTGCATTTCACATTACTTTTTCAGTCTCTCTTCGAGTTGCTGTTTGTCATTTTCCAAGTCCATGACACTCTCTAGAGCTAACTT
>NC_045745.1:16111277-16111503 GCF_008692095.1 Etheostoma spectabile | reverse complement strand
TCAAGCTTCCGTTTTGCTCTCTCAAGGTCCATACGCACTTTCTTCTCTTGTTCTAGGGAGCCTTCCAGCTGTGGGTTGTAATACATAACTTCTTATTTAGTCATTAGTTTACATGTTTCATATAAATAAACGTAATCTTGTAAATTCTCACATCATCCACTTGCTGCTCCAGCTTAGCCTTGGCTTTGGTCAGAGTGTTGACTTTGTCTTCTTCACTCTGCAGATC
>NC_045745.1:16108119-16111267 GCF_008692095.1 Etheostoma spectabile | reverse complement strand
TGCTGATGAGCTTCCTGTAAGGCTTTCTTTTCTTTTGTCAACTTAGCAATTATTTCATCCAGAGCAGCCATCTCTTCTGTCAAGTTCTTTACCTGTGGCCAGGAAAAAATTGTATCAGGGACTTTACCATGAATGTTATTTGGGACATCCAGAGTAATTTCACAGTATTTAGTGTTTGTCATACCTTGTTCTCTGTGGCGTGCTTCTCTTTCTCAACTTTAGCCAGAGTTAACTCTAAGTCATCAATGTCTTTCTTCAGCTCAGAGCACTCATCCTCCAGCTTCCTCTTCTTAGCAGTCAGTTCAGAATTCATCTCCTCCTCATCCTCCAGTCTTTCTGTCAGCTCTTTGGCTTTTGCCTCCAGCTGAATCTTGTTTTTAATCAGCCCCTCACATCTTTCTTCAGCATCACAAAGATTATCTTGCTCCTGTTATAATTTAAAGTCACAGCATTATACCTAGGCAGACTTGGTTTGATTTTATTATTATTGTAATGATCACAGATTTGAACATTTCTAACATACAGATTGAACTTGGAGCTGCAGATCATTTTTCTCTTGGAGAAGAGTGACCATTTTTTCTTCAAGTTCCTTCCTGCGGGCTTCTGATTTTGCGTAAGCCTCTTTTAGTTTGCCAAACTCTTCCTTCATGTTGGCCATCTCCTTCTCTGACTCTGCTGACTTCAACAGAGGTTTAATCTTGAAGTACATCTTCATCCAGGGCCAATTCTTGACCCCCATGAAGGCACGGATGTTCCACTGGATCACAAGTAGTGCATCCCTGCCGAAAACAAATCATTGTCTTTAAGTTGTCTCCATCAGGTGAAAACCATTTTTTTTTCCTTCTCCTTTTTTGAACCAACAGAACATGTCAGACGAGCAATGTAAACGTACTCTATGCTCAAATAACATACACACTTTTCTTATACCACTGTCGCAGCATGGACATAAAGAAAATGAAACAAAAATTCAGTTTTAACCTGATCGCAAAGAATGTCCTTTTCAATACAACCTAAATAGATTCTTCTCCCCACTATGCTTTTCTCTGTTTGATATTTATTTATTTGGTTATGTAAGACAGAGTAAATATGCATTTTAAGGTACTGTTTTTTCTCAAAGGATATCATTTCCTAATTTTTGATAGATAGAGTTTATCCTTTTTTGCATTAAGGGTCTAAGGATAGATAGTGTTGTATGTTGTACATATTGTAAAGTCCCTTGAGGCAAATTCAAGATTTGTGGTATTGGGCTATGTGAATAAAAGTTACCTGTTTTGACATAAAAGTTTGGCCATACTGTGAGCAGTTACCTGCGCTCAACAATCTTCTGGAATTCAAGTCTTGCCAGAAGGCCTCTCGACCGGGCTTGGATGCCTGTGATGATTAGTGCTAGTCGGTCATCTCGCATCTCCTCTAGCAGACCCAGCAGTCCAGCTTTGAAGAACACCTTTTTTCATAGGGCAGATTGGATAGTCAGTAATAATAGGTACTTTATATAAATCCATTTTCTATATATAAAACTTACCTTTGTGTGTCCCAGCTTGTACTGCGTGTGATCAATATCTAGTGAACCCAACAATTTCTCAGCGGCCTTCTTGTTGTCGATAAACTGTCCCTCAGGAATGGCATTAGGGTTCAAAATACGGTATCTTTGACACAAGTCCAACAGAAAAAATTATTTTCATTTTCATCAACATTTTATCTGTATTTTATAATTCTATCTATATATATATCAGGAATATAAGACACTCATTTGATATATCTAGTAGATTTAAATATTGGATTGCCCATCACATGCAAACCTCTGTTTGAAATCTCCATAGAGGATTCTATTGGGGAAACCCTTTCTGCAGATCCTGATGCCTTCAAGCACACCGTTACAGCGCAGCTGGTGCATCACCAGAGGGTTCTCCATGGCCCCAGGAGTCTTGGTCTCATTAGGGATGAGGCAGCGAACAAAGTGAGGGTGAGTAGACCTCAAGTTGGTCATCAGCTTGTTCAGGTTTTCCTGCAAGTTTTTAACACAACTTTATACATTTTGTTATCATTGTGTTTGGCACAATAACTTTTAAAAGATTGGGTTGTTAATTGAAATGCATGCCCAACTTATTCAGTTCAGTAAATGTGTCACAGCCTTGGGAAAGTAGGCTGTGTATTACACACTACTTTGGGTATTTTATTAGCCTGAAGAAGTCTTTTGTCCTGGTTAGCTTAGACCATCTTTACATCAATCCCGTTTTACAATCGCCATATTGTAAAAACCACACATATGATGTGTTCATAACTACACCCCTTCAAGCTTAGACCAATAACCACAATTTGAAAACTTAAAAAAAAAACGTTTTACCCTGTGCAAGGCAGACACAGTTTGGAAGGATGAACCCTTCTTCTTGCTGCCTCCTCCTTTGCCGCCCTTTCCACCTTCAGCTGCTCAATAAACCAATGTAAAACTAGTTAGATTACCTTAACAGACAAAGGCATACATTATTCAATCTTTTATTTCTCCCTATGATGCATTTGATAAAATATTGACATTTCCTGTGTAGGTAATTGCAGTACTACATTAAGTTTATTCTTACCTGCATCTGATCCAGCATAATTTGCGAAGAGGACAGATAGCAGTTTGAGATTAGATTTCTGAAAGAGTTACAAGGTCTCATTCAGGGATCCTGTTCTCACCAGCCAGTTGTTGATATTATAATCAACAGTTCCAGCATAGTGAACCAGGGAGAAATGGGCCTCTGGTCTCCTTTGATAACTCTGGGCTTCTGGAAATTGGCAGATTTCCCAATGGTTGTCTAGAGCTTAGTTTTAAAGGTGGTATCAGAGGCTTTGGGGAACATGCACTCCTCTTCAAGGATGGACATGATACCCATAGGCTGAGGAGAATATAATGAAGAAAGTAAAGATATATGTTTTCATGTTGTTTAAGACAAGCACAAAAAGTTTATGTGAGGGTTCAGGAAGAACATAATGGAATAACTTTGGGTCATGTAGCACTTTGATGATTTGCATAAGTAAACTTAAAAACTCACCTTTTCAATCAGGTCAATGCAGGCCTGCAAGTCCATACCAAAATCTATGAAAATCCATTCAATGCCCTCTTTCTTGTACTCTTCCTGCTCCAGCACAAACATGTGGTGGTTGAAAA
>NC_045745.1:16107897-16108109 GCF_008692095.1 Etheostoma spectabile | reverse complement strand
TGTTGCAGTTTTTCATTGGTGAAGTTGATGCACAGCTGCTCAAAGGTGTTGAACTGTAACAACATTGATAGTAAGAAGAAATGAACTTTGGCATAAAAATATTAAGCAAATCTGTTACCTATGTTTTATTAGCTTTGGATTCTGTTCTAAACTTACATCAAAGATCTCAAATCCAGCAATGTCCAGTACACCAATAAAATACTGGCGAGGCT
>NC_045745.1:16107469-16107876 GCF_008692095.1 Etheostoma spectabile | reverse complement strand
TAATTCTCACCACCATCCACAGAAACATCTTCTCATACACTGATTTAGACAGCGCACTTATAGCGTAGTACACCTTTGGGAAAAGTAATCAGTAATATCGTTAAAACTTTACTTTTTATTTAAACAAACTATCCTGAAAATGTTTCCTTCAAATCATTACCTGAGAAACATTTTGTCCCTTGGTGACCCACTCATTCCCTACTTTGACTCTTGGGTGACAGAGACCTTTGATGAGGTCCGCAGAGTTCAGGGACATTAGATATGCAATTTTGTCAGCAACTGAAAATGCAAAAATATACATTAGTCTCTGCCCTTTCAATCCTACATTGGACATACTCTTTTAGATTCTTTCTCCTTAGAGTTCTTTGTCGCATTAAAGGAGAATTCCGGTTGATTTCAACACGTAG
>NC_045745.1:16105376-16107459 GCF_008692095.1 Etheostoma spectabile | reverse complement strand
GTTGTTTGGAAATTTGGAGTGCTGTCGGTAGCAAAAGAAATGAGAACAATCGGTGCTGCCTACACTGTGTTATCCCCCTGCTAGAGTCAGCACCAAACAGGCTTAAACAGGGTAAGTTTTTAAACTTGTGTTTAGCCTCTAAACATGTTCAAAATGTCATTACAAGTGTCTACACAGATGCAGTGATTCCTTCTGAGGGAACACAGCGAATCTGACTGCAGTAGATGTGACAGAAAGGCATTAAAGTTGTGTTAATCCATACCTCTGTTTATTTCCTGTTTTCCGGTGAAGTCAACATTAGTCGATTGTCAAACACGTACAGTCCAATATTCCAAAATGTAATTTTTCCCAAATAAACAATTTGACTATGTAGAAATGTTGTTGAACATCAGAAATTAACGTAACCAGAAAACAGTGTGTAGTTTTTCTTTTTAGCATCTCACATCACACTTTCAGTCACTATGACGACTAAGGTCAGAAACATTGTTCAAAAATATGAACAATAACGTTGCTGTCAACGGGCTAATGTGCTAATGTTAGTTACTGACTGTTACCTTGAAACCATCATTATTAGCATTACTAGCTACGTTTTTCATCTTGGTTTTGAGCGATATGCACCCCAACAGTTCACTTGAGTTCAGTAGAGCAGACGGCTTTGCAGAGTCGTGTAATTACTTTATGTCTTTTCATAAACAGCTGAAAGAGTGGCTGCTCTATACCATGGCGGCAGAAATTTTACCAAGGTGGGCCGCCATGGTAAAACAGTGTAAACAATAAACGAAGCTACGTGTTGAAATCTACCAGAATTCTCCTTTAAAGTATAGACTGTGACAAACATGGTGGAACAAAACAAGGTGGGAACATATTGTCAGATATTTTAAAAAGTGCTTTTCTTTGATACATTTTGTGCTGAGTTTTCACAAGCTGCCTTTTTTCAACTGCAACTCCAATATATTTGACACATTCTGTGATGATAGTTTATACTTTTTAATAACAATTTGTTCTGGGTTTTGGTGTTGTTGATACATTTGATACATCAGTTTCTATTTGGCTATCACAAACAATTTTTGTAAGTTTTCTAGTCCAATCAAATACTTGCCCGCAGTTTTTATTGTTACACTACTACTACAATGGTTTTACTAAAACAAATATAAATATATATTTAACTCACCAAGAATACCAACTGCCTGGGCAACCCTCTGCCAAGCTAGCTGTTTGTAGTAAAATCCCTGCAGTCATACAAAGATGTATAACAAAGTAGGTTATAGGAAAACCCTCTTTAATTTGGAAGGGGTAATTTAAATACAGCACTTCTGTGTACACAGGAGAATATATTGAAGGCAAGTTTGCGAGTCTGCCATGTGTTAAAAAGAAGAAGTGAACATGGCAGAGAAGTGAACATCCCGGCACTCTAATCACCGTTAGCGGACTTCACTCATACCGCCATTTGGAATGAATTATATTGCCCTGCTCTGCTGCCTCTGAAGCTGCCTGTGACAACCCAGTGTTACAACAGCTATTCAAGGCATTACTTTACATTTACTTTATTTTATTCAATTCCTCTCTAAAACAGTTACAAAAACTTAAAATTATAATCTTTATATAGGTATGATTTATAGTAAGACTGTTGTGATAATCTGCATTAGTTTTAGCTAAATAACTAATGTAGGTATATCTTAACCTAGACAGAATTAGAATTATGTGTTAAGAACTGTTAAGAAGATCTAGATCTAGATAAGCTAGATCTGCCCCGTGCCAAATCTCTTATAATAATAATAATACCCATCTATGTATATCAACCTTACCTACCTTCAGTGCCATCAGCTTCTGCCTGCTCTTCACGCTGCTTCTGCTTAAACTTCATGTTACCATAGTGCATGATGGCACCAGTCAGCTTGTAAATACTGCACTTCTCTTCTTGAGTGAATCCCAGCACATCGAAGGCTTCCTAAATGAAATATAAAAAGTATTCCTGGTATTTCCTTATTTTTTTCTAAATTGATTTTTTTCAAAAGAAATGTAAAATGTTTGCTGATGTGAATCTAAGATTTAGCTCACATCAGTGGCCATCAGCTCTTCAGAA
>NC_045745.1:16105183-16105366 GCF_008692095.1 Etheostoma spectabile | reverse complement strand
AGGCTACTGTTGTCTCTCCTTGGGAGATGAAGGCGTAGTCATAGGGGTTGTTGGTGATAAGCAACATGTCTGAAAATATATTTAAAAAATATGATGCAATGCATGATACAGTACACTAATAATCATATTTATTACATGTATAGTGTCCACTTACCCATAAGCTCAGGCTTTGCCTGAGACAAG
>NC_045745.1:16104500-16105173 GCF_008692095.1 Etheostoma spectabile | reverse complement strand
AGAAAATGTGGTAGTCCCTCTCAGCTTTAAGCTGGTAGGTCACACGAGACTTTTCCAAAAGGTCTGTCAAAGGTATATTAAGTTATGTTGTTGTATTCCAGTATAAAATAATTTGCTATTGGTGCAGGTTTAACTAATAAGGGCATTATACCACTCCTTGATGCAAAAACAATACAATTTCCCTGGTTTGGTGACAAATAACACATTTTCTAAAACAAAATAGTTAGAGCTGCCCCTTTTTAATGTGATCAAACATTATTTCATTACTTTTAATAACGAATCTGTCTTTCTGAGTCAGTATTTTTCCCTTGTATCTAATTTCCTATATGTAGATTAGACAACTGGAGACTCAAAATCCCCTATAGGTTAAAATGTGACTTCAAAATGGACACAGTGTACCCACCCTGCCTAGCACATGCGGGGATTGACTCCACAATGCATCCCTACAATAAATACGTGCCCTCCAAATTTGATGTATGAATAGATTTAGTTTTACTTACAAGTCTCGATGTCAGCCGAGGCCAGCTTTCCTCGGTTGTCAAAGTGAATTCTGATGAATTTACCCTAACATGAAAATAAGTGTTTATATTTCTAATATTACATTTTTTTTTTCAATGATAATCAAGTAGCCTTACTGCAGTCACACCAACTCACAAATCTAGAGGAGTTGTCA
>NC_045745.1:16103906-16104490 GCF_008692095.1 Etheostoma spectabile | reverse complement strand
TCTTGGCATTCCCAAAGGCCTCCAGTGCAGGGTTAGCTTGGATGATTTGATCCTCCAGTGTACCCTGATTTTGTCATACAAATATATAAACTCCAGGTTTACTGTCAATTTAGAAAGGCTTTTAAAAAAACAACAACCTTTATTTGGTTTTCTAAATGTTATTCAATCATTATGATGATATAGGCATGTAAAGAATGGATATTTAGGAAAGGTCAGTGCAGGTGGGAAACAACATACAAAATAATGGAACAATTTACATTTTTTTATTAAAATGTTCCATGTTGATGACTCTGGCAGTTCTAGTGTTAAACTAACTCATTTATCATTTATATTTTGTATCATATTTAGATATAAGTATGTAATATAACCTTCTTTTCAGCAGCCTGATCTTTCTTCACATTCGGAGCAGCAGCGATGCTGGCAAAGTACTGAATGACACGCTTGGGTGTTGACAGTCTTTCCAGCACCGGATTCTCCACTGAGTTGAAGAGAGACAGAAAGTTTTAGACCAAGACATATGACCGTTAAATACTTACGGGATTTTTTTGGGCTGTGTGACTTACGTGATAAGGATTGACTGGTTT
>NC_045745.1:16094157-16103896 GCF_008692095.1 Etheostoma spectabile | reverse complement strand
TCAGCAAGAGAGATTTTAAAAGTTTTAGTAAAAAATAAAATGACGTCAACGTTGAATATTTAAAGAAAATGACGCTAAAATAGAATATTTACCTGACAGCATGTATTGATAGCCATTGTCAGAAATGGAAAAGATATGAGGAGGAGCTTCAGACCTCTTCTTTCCTCTATAGGCAACAACCACCTCTTGGTTGTAGACTGGCAGCCACTTGTAGGGGTTGACAGTCACACAGAAGAGCCCAGAGTAGGTCTGTTGTAGTAAGCGAAGGGCAACAGATAATAAAATAAGATAATGTGTTACTTTGTAATAACAATGTTGCTTATTAAACAATGCTTTATCAATGGGTAGAGGAGGTTTTATGTTACGCTTTATTATCTTACATAGATCATCCATGCTGCATAACGCTCTTTGAGGTTAAACAGCACAGCGGGCTCATGGAGGAAGGTGAACATCGCCATGTCTTCAATTTTATCAACCTTTGGCGGGTTTTGAGGGTGTACATCACACTCCTTCACTGTCACAGTCTGCAACAAGAGATAACGGTCTTAAACAAAGTTCAATACTTGTTTTGGCATACATTTGAGGTGAACTGAATTGATACTGTATGATATACAAACCTTGTTAAATTCAGTCAGAACAGTGACTTTGTCACCGTCACGACTAGTGACCGTTCCCTTTACGTACTCAACCTCAGGGTCAGGGACGAAGCACTCTTTCTTAATGTCAAACGGACGAGTTTGGGCTTCTAGGCGCTCTTTGTCTGACTTCCTAAGAAAAGGAGCAGCGGCCCCAAACTCTGCCATGGCAGCATCACCCATTTTTCAACCTTTTGAGAATAAAACATTTTTCACAACCTGTGGTTTTCTTTGCAAAAAAACATGTGTGAACCATTACTCATTCACATGAGACCCATGGAAATCTAGACAAACGGCATAATTAAAAAAATAACATAATGAACCTGTAAATTGTACAAGCACAAGTTTTTTATATCCCCCATACAAATAAACAATATTTACAATCATTGATACTATCATAGGTGTACTATTTATAACCTATCATCCTTTACTCTTTATTATTTAACAAAACTACGCAAATAAAGGTTAAATGAATGCACCTTTAACATTAAAGTTATAGAGACAAGCACAGGTCCATTACAAATTGGATGTGTCAGGCCTTTTGATAGAAATGGTCTGATAGCATTTTTTGTTTCCAATACCGATTCTGATACCTGAACTTGTGTATCGGCCCATAATGTCAAAAACTGTGTACTACTATCAGTGTATGGATATGATATGATTTCTGTCTGTTTTGTCGGTCTGGCTCAGGTTAAACTCTTTGTGAAACATAAACAAACACAAACTATGAATGCCACAGAACTTTCTTTTTTCATCCAGTTTGACAGTCAGTTATGACTGAAAAGAACATAAACTACTTTAAAGTAGATTTTCTTTAGGGTTTTATAATGTGGTATCGTTATCGGCGCATAAACTCCAGTACTCACCAATATCAGCGTTTTAGGCTCTATCGCAGCGATACTGATACTGGTATTGGAACATCTCTACCTTTTGATATGCAATAACAACCCCGAAAAAGAAAGCAAGATGCTTTAGGGTTAACTGTTGTCACTTCAGTGTAGCTGTGAATTTTACCTAAGGTGTTTCACTCCACAGGAAATTGGGATCTGCAGTATTTCTATTAAGTAGACAGAAGAAAACCAAATGTCATATTATGTCGTTATTTAATTAAGTTAAAAAAATCCCAGGGACACCATTTTTTTTTTTTTTTTTACAAATGTATCACTAAGCTTTACACAATTTAGCAAGCAGTAAAATTGTCTATATATAGCTGGGAGTGATTTTAACATCTTACACAAACAAAGTATCTGTTTCTCTATTAGAGTATGTGGATGTTTTTCTTACCTTGACCGTCAACCTTTGTCAAGTGAAATGATGGATCCAGTAGCTGACACCAGGCTGCCTCTCCATTAATAAAGGTTGTTCGGCAACCAAATATGGGAATGCATATCAGAGAAATGGCATCCAGGTTGCCTATTACAAAAAGCTTTCTCCAAATTAGGTAGAGCCTAGGGCTGCTATTTATTGCTGCCACCTTGTGATCAACAACCTATATGCTGGACTGGACCTGAGAAAGAAAAGGGAAGGCTGGAGGTGGGGGAGCACGGACAAGCTGCAGTCTATCATGTCATTCTCTTTTGTCCCAGTAATTTATATGAAACCACATTGAAATGACGATCAATATAAGATTAGGTTATAAAATAGTAATAAATAAAAGAATTAAATTAACTTGAAAATTGTAATTAATTAGGGAAATGCTGGCCATTTGTTAATTTGGAGTCCCAGTGCTTTTTGATATACATAAAGTAATCCTTGACAAACCTCTAAGGGCATGATTATTGTGAAGTAGAAAATCCCTCTCTATCTACAACACATGTTGATCATATTAAATGAATCCTGATTTAAACAAATGTTCTGTATCAATACATGATTAAGACATGATAGGACTACTGCATGCTCCATAACAGCATACATTATTGTTATTTGTTGCTTAGAAGATAGATCCACTTTTCTCCTAGATGATATATGTTGTCATTCATGGCAGACACATTTTATCATGGACTGTGCCTCCATATTCTAAAACTATACTATACTACTACATATACTATACTATAACTAAATAAAGCAGGCTTGCAGCATTAATGGGACATCAAACATCTAAAGTTTAACAATAGTCTGTCAAGTGATTGGGGGTGAAATACATTTCAAGAGAGGGAGAATAAAAAGCTGCAGCTGTTTACAGATAGCCAAGACAAGGCCAAGGTCACAGCTGCGGCATCCCTTTCTTATCACTCACCACTGTTAACGGATAAATGCGTGTCTAACCCTGGTCACTTGGCATTGTTTCCTTTTCTTTACTAGCAATAGAACTGTTCAGACACTATGCAATCCAACACATGTCAAATTGCATACAATTAAAGTTCCTTGAGCTGACCTTTTGGCAAGCATATGAGCTTTAACACCCAATAAAGATTGTCAGTGAGACTATAGAAATAGTTGGGTTTTTTTTCCAAACACTAAAAGTGCTCTCCGAGGATGCCAATACAGGACTCACTGTCCCTTCAGTTCATGCAGTAATTTAGGCATGAACTGAAGGTGGCAAGGAAAATACACTCTTTCTTTTTCTCCTCGCCTGTGTCTTTCAGCACTCTGACTGTTTGAGGAAGCAAGACGGTTTGCTAACTAAAGTTCCTGAAGTAGTGAGTTCTCATGGAAAATGGCCAGTTTGCTTCGGTAAAGAGGCAGGCAGTGGGAACAATCTACTGTACCTGAGGAGTGCAGACAGTAGCTAGAGTCATAGGGCACAAGCAAATCTCTAATTTATGTGGGAGCAACCCCATGTAATGCTTTAAAAGTAATTAGTACAAGTTTAAAATCAATGGTATACCTAACAGGTAGCCAATGTAGTGTTGCAAGGATGGGAGTGATATAGTCTTGTCTCTTTGAATTGGTTAAAAGTCTGCCAGACAATTTTCGGACAAGTGGGAGAATCAAGCCATGATGAGAGGAAAGCATGGATTACTTTTTCAAGGTCTGCTTGAGATAACGACTTTTGTAATTTTTCTGCGTTTGAGAAAGGAGGATGTTTGTGATTTGTAAATCAAACAAAGTCAAAAAGCTTGTAGTCATAAAACACACCCCAATTGCCAGTGGAGTCCTTGACCTTAAGGGACATGTTCCCAAGATTAATTATAGGTGCAGGTCATGTTTAAGGGGGGGAATAAAATAACCTCAGGTTTGGACTCATTGAGCTAGAGGCAGTTTTGTGACATACAGTATTTGATGTCAGAGAGACAAGCCATAACGTGAATGTATGTCTGAGTTGCCACCAGTGGGCTGAAGAAAATGCTGTGTCGTCCGCATTACAGTGGAAATTAATATTATATCAGACCTAAAGAAAGCATGTGAAACTAAAAAATAGTATAGAGCCAATAATTCCACAGTTTACAAGATGATTTATGAGGATATTGTGGTTGTACGTATCAAATGCAGAACTCATATTAAGGAGAGAAAAAAATTGAACAAGCCCCAGAATCCGCGGTGAACAGTTAACAATTAGTAACCTCAATAAGAGGTGTTTCTGTGCTGCAATTTGTCTTTTCTTTTTTCTTTTACCTTTCTTTTTTTGACAGGCAAGTCATTAAGAACAAGTTCTTATTGACAATGGCGGCCTGATTGATATGGTTCAAAAATATCGTTGATATTCATTTGTCTTATAAATTGATAGGCAGCAGACTTTTATAAACTTTGAGATACAAATGGTAGGCCTGAAATTAATCTAAAATTGTTTATAACAAGAGGGTTGAGTGTAGGTTTCTTCAGCGGAGGTTGAGTCGAACTATTGCATTTTGAATGCAATATTTAAATAAATAAATTTCCAAAATACTTTTCAGATCTAGTAGGTATAATATCCAGTTGGCAGGTGATGGGTTTCATTCAGTGAATTTTATACTGGCAGAAAGTTCATGATAAACATATTTTGAGATTTCCAATCACATGTGTGATATTGAGCCTAATGTTGGTGTGGTGAATGGTGAACTGCTACTGATTACTGATTACTGCTACTGACTGCAGTACATACTGTATGTCAGTGGACGCTTCCAATGTGCTCGCTGGGTAGGTTTGACCAATTTGTTGGTTGCCTGAAACAAAACCCGGGGATTATGGCAGTTACTAGCAATCAAATTAGAGAAATAGAACTACCCTGGTTATTTAACTGAACACTAATAAGTGGGCATTGTGTTTTGCTTGTTTCATCTTGATAGAGACCAGGAAGGGGCAGCTAAAAACCTTTCGCATAAATTTCTGGCTGACTTGGAATTAAAAGTCCCAGAGCGGATACAGGTAGATGGCCTACGGACCAGGAGCAGGAGCAAGGTGTGGAAAACCACAGCCTTGTGATCTAAGACATTAATGTCTAGCAAATCAATATACAGAATACTGAATGTTCATGGTTAAAAGACTCAAAAGAGTCATATTTGGCCATAATAAATAAGATAAACTTAAGCCAATTATTGAATAAAACCTATCTGTACACTATTACTAGTATTGAGCAAATATTACCTTGATTTTGTTGCTGTGTTTTCTGTGTTTCTTTGTGTCTCCCAGTGGCACAGATTAGCACCTATTATATTATGTTGTTTTTTGTTTTTAAATAAGTATGATTGAATATAATAAAGAAAAACCTACATAAACAACATATGTTGTGCACTGAAACAAATTCAAATTATTGAGACCTCTACTCACAGGCTTCTATCCAAACGTTGCCTGCTGCATGTGCCCTTGGTCTGCTTCTGTTGACATGGCATTGTTTTCTTCGGTATCCTTGAGCACAAAGATAACTTGTGAAATTCCTGCTGGCTGCCTTTCAGGGTTTGTTAGTTCAGAGGATAGCTTGAGGACGTAGATAGTTACGTAGGTAGGAAAGCTTTTTATTTTTTATTTGATCAGTAACAACAGGTGATAAGCCCACAAGAAACCAATTATATGTTATTTAATATTGGATATTTATAGTTTGTCTGTATCGTAAATATACTAGAATATACTTAATTTTGTCAGGCCAAATTTTAGAAATTGCTTGTAACAACTTGTGTTTACAAATGAAAATCATAGAAAGCATGCTGTCCAGTAATGCAACAGGAACCTCAGTTGTTTTCCTTTCATCAGATTACATTGTCTTCAAACTAGAATTCTCATCTCCTTCACTTATCCCTCAGTCTATTCCAGGCTCTAGCAGACCACTCCATCCAGTAAAGGTCTCATTCCCAGCTGTCCACAGTCCTTGTGTCTTTGACTTTTACATTCACATGAACACATGACGGAAGGTGTAAGGCACCTTGCTTCACTTAAGTTTGAAACTAGAGCCAGCTAAGCTATTGTTAGTATTTGTTCTTTGTTGTTTTAAGAGGTCACCTCTAAAGGCGTGTTGAGCTCTGGTAGAGGCAAGGAGTTGATTGTTCTCTTGCCACGTCTTCCCACTTATTCAGACTGTGGACCTCTGTGTGGAATCAAATCCTGAGTACTCCTTGTCTTCGATTCGAATGACTAGCACTTGGCGAAATAATGGAAAGGTACTGTTGATGATTAAAAGCTTTTACTGTCTACGTTTTTAGATGCAAAACTTCTAATCTATTGGAAAATCTGTTAATTTGGAAAACTAATAAACAAATAAATTTTTCCACAACATACCCTTACTTCCAATGTCTTATTTTCATTGATTAAATGTTTTTTCTTGACTTCCCTAGGTCTCTCTTGGATGACTACCCTTTTTATCCCAGATTATCCGTTGTCAGCCAGACATAATTGTCAAGTCTGCCTCTTCTCTGTTTTCCACATGGCCCTTCCTTGTCTGTCTTTGGAAAGAAGATGCTTTATACCAGAGAAAGACTTCACTACTGACCTTCACTACTGATATGAAGGTTAGTAGATTCAATTTAACTAGTTTAAATCTTTAAATATTAAAGTCTGTTATCTTATCAAAATGGAGGTAATTAGTTAAATTTATATAAAAAACAAAGGTTTGGTCACCACTGGATCATTTCTAATTTTCTGTGTTCAAAATTGCTGGTGAAACCTAATTTTTAAATGGGTAGATGGTTGTTTTTTGAGTTGCAGCTACCATGTGTAACGGTAATATAACCAAAGAACATTTCATCTGTCATACATTTATACTAATTGCAGTTTGTTTAGTACTATTTTAGCAGTTTTAAAGTGGTAACTGATGAGGTTCTCGTTCTATTATGTTATATATCCATTGTACTGTAGGGGATTAGTCATTATTGCTGTGGTGATTCTGTACAAACTTCTCATAGTTCACTTGTCAAAAAAGACTTCTGTTCTTTAGGCATCCATATAGGTCATGCCACTCAGATCCTCCTCTGATAATCCCAAACACACCACTTTTGCTAAAGAGCTAGTGCAAACTCAAACTGCAGTGTGCCCTGTACAGTGGACTATTCTACCAAGAAAAACTATTCTTTTGCTGGTTTTTGGGTTTATGTTTAATGTGGATTTTTTTTTCTTAGTAGTACCAGCAAACAATACTCTACATAACTGTTCTGCCTTTAGTCATCTTTTTCAGTGAGGGATTGAGACTGTCTGTTCTTATCACATTGTCACTTGTGAGGTTTCTTTATTCATTTCACTTTTTTACAATCCAGTTACAATCCAGAAACCTTGAAAAACATTCAATAATAGCTTTTACTTAAGGAAAATCCTATATTTGTGTTAATTTTGAACTGGCATGTTGCCAAAAAACTTACTAATAATTATTTACCAGCTGTGTTGTATTATCAGTATGAAAATAACATGGTAGGTGTCATCAGTGTGTGAGGGTTAAAGGGATACTTCACTGATTAGCATTAAGCTTTGTATCAGTAGAAACCCGGTAGCATTTTTGAATGACTGCTGCTGAGTGCTTCCCTCCCTCATGCCCCCCTGAGACGAGAGATCTTTTTTTTCTCATGACGCAAAAATTGTCATTTTGCGTCATGAGAGGCATTTTTGCCCAGCGTCTGATGACTACAAGCCAGCTAGTTCCGTATGTTTTCAACCCGCCCACAGGGAGTTGGAGTCAAAGCAAGCCGAAGCGAGTTGAGAGTCAGCCATCTTGGAACTAAGCTACAGCTATCTATTTTCAGCAGTAAACTTTTACAACAAATATGTGCATTCAAACTACCGCACATGTGTACCACCGGGATACATAGATACAGATTGGAGAATATGCAGGGAACTTTATTTCAGATGGAATACTCAACAAACTATGTGAGCTTTGCCTGCTACGGAGAACAGCGCCTCAGCCTGCGGTGTTGCCCGATGCCTCTAGCCGGGTAAGGGGACATTGACAGTGGTGTGCGCTAAAGCGGAAACGCCGAATGAGGGCAGGAGTTCCAGCTAGGTGGAAAACTAACGCTAGACAGCCACCTGTCCGATCCATCCTGCTTGCAAGTGTCCGATTATTAGTCAACAAACTGGACTACATCCAACTTCAACAAAACTCCCAACACGAGTTCAGAGACTGCAGTATTTTTGTTTTTGTGGAAGCATGGCTGAGTAGTAGTAGAGTAGTAAGTGAAAATTGAGTTTATATACAAGAAAATAGTTTGAAGCCACAAAACATTATCCACATTTTTAAGACTCATATAATCAAAGCAACCTGAGTGAACATGGTAATACATTGTCTTCACTCTTAGACAATTTAATTTAACGGCAACAGAAGTTGTAGTCAGTAATTTCTGACACACACATTAAATTGCTTTCTTGGAGGACCAAACATGATGTGTTTGGAAATAAATCAGAGTAATTACATAAATTAAATGTATACATGTAGATGCCCTTTTTAGTTTTCAGCATCAGGATACATTTTCCTTCAGCAGAATTTATTTTTCTGACGGGACAGTCTACAATTTTATATAATGATGTAATACTACAATTTTAACCGATGACATTTACTTTTTTGTTTGTTTTATACATAATAATGAACACACGCATTTACTTATAATAATTTAATTGATTGAGTAGTCGCAATTCACTTAGGAGTCTTAGGTCTGTCAATTTTTCCAACCCACCTAGATGAGTATAAGTGTCATAACCATATTTTTAATTTAATTATTCTTTGGTTGTTATACAGCATACTTTACTAACCATTTACTTTGAGAAATAAATTGATAGTTAAAGTATTTTAATTAAAATTGATTGTATTAATTCTTGAAATAAGTCAAGATTAGTTCCCTATAATCATGAAAAACAAGAGCCTTTTTCAATGAGAAATCAAGAAACTGTTTTAGATGCATATTACATTTATTTACCACAACACATGCTCAGGGAGACACCAGGCAACAGGTGCCTCAGAAACAATATTTTTTGAGGAAATGTCACTCTTCACTCTTCAAGTCCTCTCTGAAACAAAAGAAAGCAAAATATAAGATAAATTGTGAGATGTGTTTTGATTAAATAGTATCATATCAATCCTTGTCATAACAGATTGACTCAGTATGCCCATATATCCCCACATTAGGCCCCTCAGAGGAGTATTCTAAATGTAGTGATAGTCATCTAGTAATAGCTGGGAGACCACTGACCAATCAGTGAAAGACCAGCACCTCATTGTTAAATAGTATATGAATAAGATGGTCGTTACTGAAAGGTAAGGTTGTGCAAAAAAACTGATTCACATTCATGAATCAATTCAAGCTTTACCGATTCAAAATCGATTCATAGAATTCCAAAAAATATTTTTTTGTTTTGTAATGGCACGTATACTATCACATGGGAAAAGTAACTATATGTACATACTGAGAATGTTTTTTTAAATTGAGAATTGTTTTTTGAATTGGAAATCGATTTTGAATGGCGAGCCTTAAAATCGATATCGAATCGTGACATTTTCTTAATCGTGCACCCCTACTGAAAGGTCACAATTGTTTTTGTGCCGGAAAGCAAAAAGTATAATTTTTCCATTTTTACATGTATAGACAATATACGATATATGACCAGTTAATACTGACTTTTGACCCCACATCTCTGGTCTTGGCACGTAGCTTGTTGACCTGAGACTCAGCGATGTCAGCTCTTTCTTCTGCTTCATCATACTCATGTTGAAGCTTACGAAACTTGGTAAGATAACTGTTGCTCTGTTCCTCCTGTAGAAAACACACCATATATGT
>NC_045745.1:16092818-16094147 GCF_008692095.1 Etheostoma spectabile | reverse complement strand
ATCAGATCTGACAAAGCTTATGCGTATATGTCTCATATGTACAAGTATTGTATTTGAATTTCACTTGTACTTACAGCATCTTCAGAAGCCTTCTTATAGGATTTCACCTTGAGCTGCAGCTTGTCCACCAAATCTTGAAGACGAGCTAGATTTTTACGGTCTTCTTCTGTCTAAATTGTGCAGAAACATCGTTAATGTAAACATTTATGTATATTTTAACTCTAAATTAAATGTTCATTGCATGAATAGACTTTGGTCTAGATTGACAGTTACCTGATAGGTAAGCTCCTTGATACGTCTTTCATACTTTTTTACTCCCTTTACAGCATCACTGGCCTTTTTCTGTTCACTTTCCACCTCATTTTCAAGTTCCCTGACCTGCAGCATGTTGTCAAAAAAGTCAGCCACCTCTGTAGTTTACATAGAGCAGCAATTTATTTAACATATTTAAATGATGCACGAGCCAAAGAGCCAAGTGAACTCACCCTGGACTCGAGCTTCTGCACCTGCTTCTTGCCTCCCTTCATGGCAATCTGTTCAGCTTCGTCCAGACGGTGCTGCAGGTCTTTGATGGTTTGCTCCATGTTCTTCTTCATACGCTCCAGGTGAGCACTGGTGTCCTGCTCTTTCTTCAGCTCCTCTGCCATCATGGCAGCATCAGTAATGGCCTTCTTGGCCTTCTCTTCAACATTTCTGCACTCTTGCACAGCATCTTCTACTTCTGCCTGAAGCTGGGATGTATCGGCCTCCAGCTTCTTCTTGTGATTTATCAGGCTGGTGTTCTAGTTTTACAGAAATATTCAAATTTGCCTTGTGAAAACAGTGTATGTTAAACAAACATGCTATAACATATTGACAATCACTGCATCTCACCTGTGAGTGCAGGAGCTGCACCCTTTCACTAACATCCAGCAGCTCTTGCTCAGCAAGTTTGCGGCCTCGCTCAGTTTGCTCCAGAGCAGACCTGAGCTCCTCCACTTCAGCCTGAAGAAGGTTGTTGCGTCTCTCAACTATGGCATTGTTTTCCTTTAGATCATCATTGGCCCGAAGAGCATCATCAAGCTGGAGCTGAAGGTCCTGGAAATGCGGGAAATTTATTGTGAAGCAAGTTGAATAAAGTGATACTGCAATGCAATATGTCCAAGGTGTTAATTGTTTTGAAGAGTCATCAAGTTGAAGTTGAGCATCCTTGAAGATCAAGCCCAAAGAATTTCAATTCTGAGTTATTTCCTGAAAACAATTTGATGCTAGTTGTATTTTTTTCACTTAATTTATACCTTTAAATGTGCATGAACAGATTTAAGTTGTTTCTGGGCCTCAGCTGCTTGC
>NC_045745.1:16080946-16092808 GCF_008692095.1 Etheostoma spectabile | reverse complement strand
TGGCCTGGCTTAGCTGGATCTCCATCTCATTGAGGTCTCCTTCCATCTTCTTCTTCAAACGGAGAGCCTCATTCCTGCTGCGAGTCTCAGCATCAAGAGAGCTCTGAAGAGTATCCACAATTCGCTGTTGATTTCTCTTTGCTTGCTCCATCTCTTCATCTTTCTCGGCCAACTTGCGATCAAGATCAGCGTTGATTACAACTGTAGGCGTTGAACTCAAGCTGGCTCTGAGAATCTTCCCTTCCTCATGTCCTCCAGTGTGGGCCTATCATCAAGTAAGAATAAAAATAAAAACAAACTAGTTACACCAAGTACCAAAAAAGGCTCATGAAGTACACCGTTAAACATAAGATACCTCTGCTTCCTCCAGAGCTGTTTGATCTCAGATCTCCTGTCTATGTTTGCGTTAAACGTATGTGTCAGAAATCGTATCTCAAGATGACATGAATCTGCATCCAACTCTTCACCTCATTTGCGGCAGTGCGGTCAGATATTTCCTCTGAGAAACAAAATGTCATATTATTAATGGTTTGGTCATAATAAAAATCTACAATAGAGATGTAAGCTGGTTTTTCCCATACCTTGTAGATTCTTATTCTCTCTCTTCATGGTCTCCAGATGTTCAAGAGATTCTTCATAAGAGTACTTCAGTTTGAAGAGCTCAGTGCTCAGAGACCTGGCTTCCTTCTGAGAGCTCTCCAGCTCTGTTTGAGACTCTTCATACTTCTGTTTCCATTCTGCCAAGACCTGAAATATGTATGCTTAAGGGTCATTTTACTTTAATTATTTATCTAAAAGAGCAAAAGTGCCATATGTATTTAAAAATACAACCTTATCAAAGTTTCTTTGCTTCTTGTCCAGAGCAGCAGCAGCAGCATTAGACCTCTCCACATCTACCATGAGATCTTCAATCTCATTCTGCAGCCTGTGTTTGGTCTTCTCCAGAGACGAGCATTTAGCATTCACTGCTTCAACAGCCTCCTCAGCATCCTGCAGACGCTGAGCCAGCTTTTTCCTTTTGAAATTGATCATTCAAACCATTTAATGTTCCTGCAATTTTGCTAGTTGGATAAATTCAAATGAATTTAACTATTATGACTGGCTGCTCGGTCATCTAACAGACAAACTTTTTGTTCGTCTTACATTTTAGAAGGAACATAAACAAACAAAAAGCTGATCTGCTAGACAAAGTAAAATATAAGATATCAAAGTATCGATTTGGATGTCAAAATGTTACTTGGCCTCCTCCAGTTCCTCGGTTCTCTGGATGGCATCAGTTTCGTACTTGGTTCTCCACTGAGCCACCTCAGAGTTGGCCTTGGACATGTTGCGCTGCAATTCACCCTTGGCCTCCGCTCCTCCTCATACTGCTCCCTGAGCAGGTCACAGTCATGTCGAGCAGACTGCACTGCAGGGCTAAAGCATTCTTGGCCTGAAATAAAAACATATCTTGTTGCATTTTTATGTCCACCATCTGTACCAAGTTGTACTTGTTACTGTTGGTGAACCTGACTTACTTCCAGTCGTTTTAAGGTCTTCAATTTGTTGAGTGTAGGACTGTTTTCCTCTGGTTAGTGGGACACCAAGGATCCTTTCCTCAGCCGCCTTACAATTCACCTAATTTTGATAAAAGAATTAAATAAGTTGTTCATATATCCAAACAAAACCCACAGTTCAAATCAATGTTTACCATTCTCAGTTGAAGCTTTGCTTTCTGCATGGTGAAGTCATTTATAGTACGCTGGCCCTCTTCTGCCTTTGTTTTGATTCGTTCATCTGATCTTCCAGAGACCTGCACATTTCTCCAAATTATTCTGAAAACAAAAACATCAAGAGTGGAACATAACCCACTTCAAAAGAAATGAAAGGTGTCTTAGGTTGCTTTCACACCTGAGCAGTTTGTTCGGTTTTACTGTATCCTGGAACATTTTGTGGGATGTCTGGTTTGTTGTGTGGTTGTGAAAGCTTATTCAAACTTTGGTGCCAACTAAACAACCAAACCTGGCTGCTTGAAAACGGGGTCTTTGGTTTGCTTCCAAGTGCACCAGCGTTTGCTGAACTTTAGTTGAGAATGCAATCCGACCCAATACGGAAAGTAAACCAAAAAACGTGCTTACTAGATTTACTAGCTACTTGACAACCTGCAATTTCCACCTTGCTCACAATTTACAGACCTATGTTTTAAGTGATGTCATTTCAAATCCATAACCTATTATGATAATTGCTTGTGTCAGTGAAACATGTCATCATCTCTCTCTCTCTCCCATCAGGGCCCACCCTGTTCTCATTCGCCTCTTTTCAGCTGCTCATTGTTCTAAAATATTAGAAACATTAAAGCAAATCAAGAAAACCCAAGACACTATAAACTTGTGGTAGCTCAAAATGTCAGTCATTTTCACTGGATATTCTGTCCAATAGACCAGCTTTGGTGCGCTTTTAAACAATCAAAGAAAAAAAAATGCATCAGTGTTGCAACTTCACCCCTGAATTCCATTGAGTCTACAGAACTATAGGTGTGAAAGCGCCCTTAGACTAAATGAGATGAGATATATATGTATAGAAAAAAGTATTTTACCTTAGCCTTCACATATTTTCCATATTGGAGACCAATCATCCAGCTCCAGTCTGAGCTCGCTCTTCTCCTCTCCAGTTTCTGCTTGACTCTCTGCAGGTTACAATCTGCTCTCCAGGTCAGCACACTGTCAGCTTGTTTCTTCCTGAGTGTGGCAGCAGTGGCTTCATGCTGCAGAGTGGCCTCTTCAAGGTCTCTGCGGAGTTTCAGGAAATCAGCCTCCCTCTTCTTGTTCATTTCAATCTGGGCAGATGTTGCTCCACCAGCCTCCTCCAGCCTCTCACTGATCTCCCCAGCTCTCTGCCAAGTCTGCTCTCTGTTCTCCACTTTGGCTCGGCAGCTCGCTCTGCCTCAAGCTCTTCCTCCAGTTTCTTCATGCGGGCCTAGACAAAATCAAGGATTGTTTTCCTTTTAGCTAAATATCACGTCCCTGCATAAGTAAATTAACACAGTTCTTCTTTTTAACATTACCTGACTCCTTCAATTTTTTGGAGCTGGGCACTCATTGCTTGTTCATCTTCAATTTTACCATTGAGTTGGCTGATTTCAAAATCTTTCCGTGGATGAAAAAGTTAATATGTACCAGCTGCACATAGTTTGAAATCTATTTTTGTGTCCTTTTAAAGTGCACTTTTAATGTTACTTTTTCAGTCTCTCTTCAAGTTGCTGTTTGTCATTTTCCAAGTCCATGACCTCTCTAGAGCTAACTTTAGGCTCCTTCAAGCTTCCGTTTTGCTCTCTCAAGGTCCATACGCACTTTCTTCTCTTGCCTAGGGAGCCTTCCAGCTGCAGTGGGTGTCATTACAGCCTTTTAGTTTAATTTATTACAATATATAAAATGTTTTTTTGTTTTTTATAACCAACACACTTATTTACTATGTCTTAATCATCCACTTGCTGCTCAACTTAGTCTGGCCTTAGTCAGAGTGTTGACTTTGTCTTCTTCACTCTGCAGATCATCCAGTGTTTGCTGATGAGCTTCCTGTAAGGCTTTCTTTTCTTTGGTCAACTTAGCTATGATTTATCCAGAGCAGCCATCTCTTCGACAAGGTCTTCACCTGTGTAATAGAAAGTTAGAAATTTTTAGTCAAAAATTCTAGACCCATGGCATCAACATTCGTACCAATTTATATACAACAGGAGTAATCATTTAAATGGAAAATGCCATTTTGTATCAATAACCATCAGCTCAGCATTGAACAAAGACATTGTCTGTGAAGCAAATGTCTTATAGTACCTTGTTCTCGTGGCGTGCTTCTCTTTCTCCACTTTAGCCAGAGTTAACTCTAAGTCTCAATGTCTTCTTCAGCTCAGAGCACTCATCCTCCAGCTTCCTCTTCTTAGCAGTCGTTCAGAATTCATCCTCCTCATCCTCCAGTCTTTCTGTCAGCTCTTTGGCTTTGCCTCCAGCTGAATCTTGTTTTTGATCAGCCCCTCACATCTTTCTTCAGCATCACAAAATTATCTTGCTCCTGTTATAATTTAAAGTCACAGCATTATACCTAGGCAGACTTGGTTTGATTTTATTATTATGTTAATGATCACAGATTGAACATTTCTAACATACAGATTGAACTTGGAGCTGCAGATCATTCTTCTCTTGAAGAAGAGTGACCGTTTTTCTTTTCAAGTTCCTTCCTGCGGGCCTCAGATTTTGCGTAAGCCTTTTTAGTTTGCCAAACTCTCCTTCATAATGGCCATTTCCTTTCAGTCTCTGCCGATCTCAAAGAGGTTTAATCTTAAAGAACATCTTCATCAGGGCCAATTCTTGACCCCCATAAAAGCACGTATGTTCCACTGGATCACAAGTAATGCATCCCTGTGACATTGATTTATGAAGTTATTGTAAGTTGTAATTTAGTAATTAGTCCTGGATATTCTTATATTTAAATTCATTATTTGCATCTACCTGCGTTCTACAATCTCTGGAATTCAATTCTCGCCAGAACACTCGTGACCTTGCCTGGATCCTAGTGATGATTAGAGATAAGCGGTCATCACGCATTTCCTCCAGAGACCAAGCAGTCCAGCTTTGAAGAACACTGATTTTTGCAAACAGATGAGATCAGCAGTATTATACATCAGAGACACCACGTTGAGCAAGTGTGTGCTTTGAAGACAATGGCTCATGCCCAGCTCAATATAGACATATTTCTGTCTGTTGTAACAAAACATAGATAGTAATAATTGTGAATAAAAGCAAGTGTAGTTGAACAAGTGATGCCCCATGGTTGTCTTAGTTAAAGAATTGCAGTCTATAGAAAACCCAAAACAATGGTATCACACTGAAATGTAAATGATAGCTTTATACTAATGTGCAAAATGTATTTTACCAATACTTACCTTGGTGTCCCAGTTTGTACTGGTATGGTCTAAATCCAAGGAGCCCAAAAGTTCTCTGAAGCTTTTTTGTTATCAATGAACTGTCCCTCAGAGAATAGCATTTGGGTTCAAATGCGGTACTTTTGTAATGAAGATAAAAGAATTTTAGTTTTATTGCATGTCCTGTAAAATATCAACTCCCAAAATATGCCCAGCTAACTATCCCGTTAAAGTGTCGATAGTAAATGTATCATTGTTGAGAAATTAAAAGAAACAAGTTAAGTAGAGAAACAAACACATGCAAAGAGGCCATTAAGATTTACTGAACAGATGATTAGTATCAAATTATGTGATCATATGCTACAACCTTCACAGTTATCAGATATCACTTTAAATTGACAACCTATTGGAGATTGTGGAGCAACGTCTTAGACAGTGGTTCTCCCACATCATCAAAACACTAAAAGAGGAAATATTTTATTGTAGAATGGTGTCCATTCTCTATCGGAGTGCCAAAAACTTTCATTCATCTGTATACTGACGACACCTCTGTTTGAAATCTCCATAGAGGATCCTGTTGGGGAATCCTTTCTGCAGATCCTGATGCCTTCCAGTACAACCGTTACAGCGCAGCTGGTGCATCACCAGAGGTTCTCCATGGCCCAGGAGTCTGGTCTCATTGGGATGATGCAGCGAACAAAGTGAGGGTGAGTAGACCTCAGGTTGGTCATCAGCTTGTTCAGGTTCTCTGAGGAGGTAATTAACCCTGTGGTTAACACTCAGTGTAGGTTATTGTTGTGTTGCATATCTCTGTTGGTAATATAAAATTAAGTCTCAGTCATTGTTTTTTTATGAAATAGTCATTCACATATTTTATGTTTACTAACCCTGTGCAAGGCAGACACTGTTTGGAAGGATGAACCCTTCTTTTTGCTTCCTCCTCCTTTGCCGCCCTTTCCACCTTCAGCTACTGTATAAACCAGTGTACACAACATTAGATTGCATAACAACACCAGTTCCCACTAAGGCAAATGCAGTACATTCAGGGGCAAATTCATCACAGAATTGTGCAGCTTTGCGGCTGCTAAAGCTGCACTTATAGGACAAAAATACAATGTGTACCCCTAATCATTGCCAGGCAAGCTTCTGTATTTTTGCAAATGTTAAAATTAGTTAATATGTAGACATTGGGGCAAAATAGGCCCTTTCTCTGCAGTCCAATTCACAAAGAGCAGCACTGATAGCCACACACAGTTACAATAAACATATTAGTCTTTAGAGAGTTGGTGGTAATGAAAAGCAAGTGTCCCTTGCTTTAAATCATGCCATCTTTAACGTCTGGAGTTTTGCGTTTGAAACACCAATAACACTATCAGAATCCCTAATACTGTTTCTTTCGTCATGTATAAATTCCTTGCCTGACTCCTACCCATGATATAGGCTTATGCATAGTGACAATATGCTTATGCAGTGTGCAAAGAAAGTATCTCCAACTCAGTGATCAAAAACTAAATTAACAATACAATAAGTTTAATAACTAAAACCTTTTTACTTGAGGTGGGGCATAGTGGTTGCAAGTGCAATTCAGTGTGCTATCAGCGGCTGCAATCCATTCCTGTGATTTGCCCTTCCGTTTATTCCTACCTGCATCTGATCCAGCAAATGGCAAAGAGGACAGATAGCAGCTTCAGATTAGACTTCTGGTAGAGTCCTACAACGGTCTCATTCAGAGGATCCTTGTTCTTCACCAGCCAGTGTTGTATTATAATCAACAGTTCCAGCATAGTGAACCAGGGAGAAATGGGTGGTCTTCCTTTGATAACTCTGGGCTTCTGGAAGTTGGCAGATTTCCCCAGATGGTTGTCATAGAGCTTAGTTTTAAAGGTGGTATCAGGGCTTTGGGGAACATGCACTCCTCTTCAAGGATGGACATGATACCCATGGGCTGAAGGGACAAAAATATTAGTTAATAGTGGTTTATTTGATTTCTTTATGTATGGCTTAACATACAGTAATCCATTTCTCTCACCTTTTCAATTAGGTCAATGCAGGCCTGCAAGTCCATACCAAAATCTATGAAAGTCCATTCAATGCCCTCTTTCTTTGACTCTTCCTGCTCGCACACAAACATGTGGTGGTTGAAAAACTGTTGCAGTTTTTCATTGGTGAAGTTGAGCACAGCTGCTCAAAGGTGTTGAACTGAAATGAAAAAGTCCACAGTATGACAGGCTTAATACTGTACTTTTCCTTAAACCACAGACTACTTCATATAGAGAAGTATGTTTTTCAAACTCACATCAAAGATCTCAAATCCAGCAATGTCCAGTACACCAATGAAATACTGGCGAGGCTGCCTGGTGTCGAGGGATTGATTAATTCTCACCACCATCCACAGAAACATCTTCTCATACACTGATTTAGACAGTGCACTAACAGCATAGTTCACCTAAAAAGGAAATATCATAAACACCTTTTTTATTTTAATTTCAGGAATTCATTTTGAAATTTAATAATATATTAATATTCTCTACCTGGGCGACATTTGTTCCCTTGGTGACCCACTCATTTCCTACTTTGACTCTTGGTGACAGACCTTAATTAGGTCAGCAGAGTTCAGGCCCATCAGATATGCAACTTTGTCGGCATCTGTTGAGGCATTTTGCTATTTCGATTAATATCAAGGTTTTCACTGCTTTTCCATGTTTTTGTCATTCTTTATTCCTGATTCTTTAGATTAGAATAGAATGCCTTTATTCATGTACTCTACATTTAAATGTACAACGAAATCTGAGTGCTACTCCTACGGGTCCCGCTATTCATGCCATTTTCTCCACCATTCATTCCACAAGATAATAAATAAATAAATAACTAGTTAAAAACTGCATTGAGAAATGACCTTTATTAAACACTTGTTTAAAACATCTAACTTGTCATTTTTGTCCGTTTAGAGTTTTGATAGCTGTCGGGAACATTTGTGTTTGAGTCTGTTATTTTGGGTTTGGTGATCTGTATCACTTCCCAGAGGGCAGCAAGTCAAATAGGTAATACGCTTTGACCTTTGTGACCTGAATGAATTCAAGTTCAATTATGGGTCTTGGCTATTTTGTGTTTAGCACCATGGCTGTAGTTTGTTTCAAAAAACATTTATCACCTTCAGTGCCATCGCCTCTGCCTGCTCCCACGTTGCTTGGTCTGAATTTCATACCATGATGCATGATGGCACCAGTCATCTTGTAAATGCCGTTCTCTCTTCGAGTGAAGCCCAGCACATCGAAGGCATCCTAAAAAATTATGAGATCAACAAATGAATTTCTGGCAGGGTAATATAAAATAATTTCGGACTGGGATTTGAAGATTTAGCTCACATCAGGGCCATCAGCTCTTCAGAATCATTGATAGAGGCTACTGTTGCTCTCTTGGGAGATGAAGGCGTAGTCGTAAGGGTGTTGGTGATAAGCAACATTTCTGAGAAGGAAATTAAAAAAATGTGCTGTAAAATATTTAACGTATTAAGATTATGTCATAACCACTTTTGATGGCGATTCAAAGCATTTTGTGAGTATTACCAGAAGCTCAGGCTTTGCCTGAGACAAGATTGGTAGAAAATGTGGTAGTCCCTCTCAGCTTTTAATTGATAGGTCACACGAGACTTTTCCAAAGGTCTGTTTTGAGAAAACAATTGTTATTGTTCTTCTCGTTGTATACATTTAAATGTGTTACATAACCATGTACTTAAAGTTCAATATCAGCAGAGGCCAGCTTTCCACGGTTATCAAATGAATGCGGATAAATTTACCCTAAGAGGAGAAGCCACTCATTTAGTCCTGTTAATTCAATCACTTCAATGAAAAATGACCATTTGCAACCAAACAGCACTAACAAATCTAGAGGAGTTGTCATTCCTGATGGTCTTGGCATTCCCGAAGGCCTCCAGAGCAGGGTTAGCCTGGATGATTTGAGTCCTCCAGCGTACCCTGATTTTGTCAAATAAAGACCCCTTCAGGTTCAGTGCCAAATAAAATTGCAAAATGTGCTTAAGCCATTAGAAATTATTTGATTTGAAATGTGACTGTGCTTTATGACTATACTTAGTGAAATATTCAGAAGTATATTTTGTAGTACGACTTTCTTTTCAGCAGCCTGATCTTCTTACATTCGGAGCAGCAGCGATGCTGGCAAAGTACTGAATGACACGCTTGGTTGTTGACGTTTTCCAGCACCGGATTCTCCACTGAGTTAAGAGAGACAGAAAGTTTTAGACCAGACTATGACCCTTAAATACTTAAGGGATTTTTTTTGGGCTGTGGACTTACGTGATAGGATTGACTGGTTTTCTCGTCTGTAGCCAGAGAGATTATAAAAGTTTATTAAAAATAAATGACGTCAATGTGAATTCAAAGAAAATGACGCTAAAATAGTATTTACCTGACAGCATGTACTGTAGGCATTGTCAGAGATGGAGAAGATATGAGAGGAGCTTCAGACTCTCTTTCCTCTATAGGCAACAACCACCTCTTGGTTGTAGACTGGCAGCCACTTGTAGGGGTTGACAGTCACACAGAAGAGCCAGAGTAGGTCTGTTGTAGTAAGCGAAGGGCAACAGATAATAATTGATAAGATATGTTTTACCTTGTCATAATGATGTTGCTTTTATAAACCAGTGCTTTATCAATGGGTAGGAGAGGTTTTAGTTACGCTTTATTTTCGTACATAGATCATCCATGCTGCATAACGCTCTTTGAGGTTAAACAGCACAGCGGGCTCAGGAGGAAGGTGAACATCGCCATGTCTTCAATTTTATCAAACTTTGGCGGTGGTTTTGAGGGTGTACATCACACTCCTTCACTGTCACAGTCTGCAGAAAAAAATTCATATATTTACAGTCACAATGACCAAAAATAACCAATGTGTCACTAGAAATATGTGAGTCCGCTAAATTGAATCTACCTTTCCGAACTCGTTTCAGCGGTGACTTTGTCACCATCCCGACTGATGATGGAAGCTTGACAAACTCAACATCTGGTCAGGAACAAAGCACTCCTTCTTTATGTCAAATATACGAGTCTGGGCCTCCAACGCTCCTTGTCTGACTTTCTTAGAAAAGGAGCAGCCGCCCAACTCTCTCATGGCAGCGTCACCCATTTTCGACCTGTTACAAATTTTTGGGATATTGTATTCAGATTAACATAAAGCAAATTATTATAAAATGCACAAAGTCACATTTCATGCTATACATAGCCTTAGCATACTACAT
This sequence comes from Etheostoma spectabile, assembly GCF_008692095.1. NCBI lineage: Eukaryota > Metazoa > Chordata > Actinopteri > Perciformes > Percidae > Etheostoma > Etheostoma spectabile. The sequence goes on along the minus strand of NC_045745.1, from coordinate 16,082,660 downwards.
GTGCAATAATGACAAGGTAGATAGTTTTATTTTTAGTATGCTAGTCACCTTGAGCTCTTATCCTGTATCAGTTTGATTACAACAGCTGTACACAAAAAAATTTACTTTTAAGTCCTCACTGAAGTGAGGGTTAGATATAGTCATGATCAAGATTTTTACTGAATCAATGGCTTTTATTTAGGGCTGGTTGGAGTGTAACAGAACGGATCGTTAGGGTCTTGCTCAAACCAGATAACAAAGCAAAACATTTCACTTCAACTACCATACCATCACCATTGTTGACCACCAGCAAAGATCATGATATAGATGTTAAGTGTATTCCAAAACTCACACAAAAATATTTTCTATTGGCTACCTTACTATATGACGATATAAAATGTTTTGCTACCTTTGACTCTCAACCTTCAATCAAATAAAGCAACGAGCCCCGTAGCTGACAGCAGCACTCTCTCCATTAATAAAGGTGTTTATCCACCAAATATGGAATGCATTTTTGGAGATTAGAGAGGTTACATATTAAAACAAAGCGCTGTCCTAATTGGGCAGAATCTACTGCTGCTATTTGTTGCTTTCACCTTGTGACAAACAAGGCGAGGAACATAATGGTACATAGAAAGGGGAGGGAGGAGGTGTGGATTAGGGACAGGCTTGATACAAATCTCTTATTTTAATCAGATAAATCACAACGTCATTTATGTAATATCTTACTACCTACTAACGTCATTCAAGTTCTTTGGCTGTGATTTCATAGTTTAATATTTGCTTGTTTATAGTTTTTGATTTGTATTAAAGTATTTTTAATTTTGTATTACACCATTTGATTCTTTCTTACTTTTAAAGGGCTTTTAAATGTTAAACTTAAATGTTGAACCATTTAACCCGTCTTCGGTTGTAAAGAAAGTTTTATTATGTTGTGTTGTCAATTATGTCAATTAAAATCTACTGTATTGCTATATGTAATGAACTGAAGGGTAATAACAACACTTTTTATGGTCGTTACAGTAATTAAATTTAGGGTTCAAAGAATCCTTTAAATTCAAGTTTACATGTTAAGACAAATGTTCATAATTCAACAAGATCACCATCCTTTGCCATGATTCATGAAGAAACCAGTCAATTCATTGTGAATGTCTAAATATAATCTGTTCTTCAAACAGTGTGCTTTGAGAACAGCTCTGGACTTGTCATGCTTAGATTCCTAATCAAAAGGTTAAAGTTCAGATAAGTAATTCATATGAAAATATCTTTAACCTCTCTTTAGACATGTGTCGCAGCTGTTGTGAGTGATAAGCCAAGGTCAGGGACTAAAAATGTCACTCATGACAGCTAGTTCTGAACCCTTTGTTCTCATGGTTTCATTATGGCATTGTTTCCTTCCTTGGCCTTGATGACAAAGAACCCTGTGAAATTCTTGTCTGGATTTTTTCTCTCTGATAGAAGGGCAGTCTGTGATCTGGATGGTGAAAGGTAAAGTGCACTGGCGATAAAAAATACCTCAGTTCTAGACAGGAATTTCATAACTTTTTTATTTCTTACATTAAAATTGTAAAAATGTGATGGTTTGAATCCATCCATCTTAGTCTAAGAGTAAATATTAATCAAACACATTTAAGGGAACACAGCTTTGTGAAAAAACAACTTAATTAGTTCTTTTGTCCTCTTACATTAAATGTAGCCGTTTGGTCCACGCTCACTATTTATCATCCCTTAGAAA
>NC_045745.1:16055649-16080921 GCF_008692095.1 Etheostoma spectabile | reverse complement strand
CAGCCTCCTCAGCATCCTGCAGACGCTGAGCCAGCTTTTTCCTTTTGAAATTGATCATTCAAACCATTTAATGTTCCTGCAATTTTGCTAGTTGGATAAATTCAAATGAATTTAACTATTATGACTGGCTGCTCGGTCATCTAACAGACAAACTTTTTGTTCGTCTTACCTTTTAGTCGAACATAACACAAACAAAAGCGATCTTCTAGACAAAGTAAAAATGTCTCTTAAAGAAATATCAAATCGTGAATTTGGATGTCAAAATGTCTTACTTGGCCTCCTCCAGTTCCTCGGTTCTCTGGATGGCATCAGTTTCGTACTTGGTTTCCCACTGAGCCACCTCAGAGTTGGCCTTGGACATGTTGCGCTGCAATTCACCCTTGGCCTCCTGCTCCTCCTCATACTGCTCCCTGAGCAGGTCACAGTCATGTCGAGCAACTGCACTGCATGGCTAAAGCATTCTTGGCCTGAAATAACATATCTTGTTGCATTTTTATGTACACCATCTGTACAAGTTGTTACTTGTACTGTTGGTTGATACCTTGACTTCTCTCTCTCTAGTTGTCTTTTAAGGTCTTCAATTTGTTGAGTGTAGGCTGTTTTCCCTCTGTTATTGGGACACCAAGGAATCCTTTTCCTCAAGCCGCCTTACAAATTCACCTAATTTTGATAAAAGAATTAAATAAGTTGTTCATAATATCCCAAACAAAACCCACAGTTCAAATCAAATGTTTACCATTCTCAGTTTGAAGCTTTGCTTTCTGCATGGTGAAGTCATTGATAGTACGCTGTCCCTCTTCTGCCTTTGTTTTGTATTCGTTCATCTGATCTTCCAGGGACCTGCACATTTTCTCCAAATTATTCTGAAAACAAAAAACATCAAGAGTGGAACATAACCCACTTCAAAAGAAATGAAAGGTGTCTTAGGTTGCTTTCACACCTGAGCAGTTTGTTCGGTTTTACTGTATCCTGGAACATTTTGTGGGATGGTCTGGTTTGTTTGTGTTGGTGTGAAAGCTTATTCAAACTTTGGTGCCAACTAAACAACCAAACTCTGGGCTGCTTGAAAACGGGGTCTTGGTTTGCTTCCAAGTGCACCAGCGTTTGCTGAACTTTAGTTGAGAATGCAATCCGACCCAAATACGGAAAGTAAACCAAAAAAACGTGCTTACTAGATTTACTAGCTACTTGACTAACCTGCAATTTCCACCTTGCTCACAATTTACAGACCTATGTTTTAAGTGATGATCATGTTCAAATCCATAACCTATTATGATAAATTGCTTGTTGTCAGTGACAACATGTCATCATCTCTCTCTCTCTCCCATCAGGGCCCACCCTGTTCTTCATGCGCCTCTTTTCAGCTGCTCATATTGTTCTAAAATATTAGAAACATTAAAGCAAATCAAGAAAACCCAAGACACTATAAACTTGGTGTAGCTCAGGAAATGTCAGTCATTTTCACTTGGATATTCTGTCCAATAGACCAGCTTTTGGTGCGCTTTAAAACAATATTCAAAGAAAACAAAAAATGCATCAGTGTTGCAACTTCACCCCTGAATTCCATTGAGTCTACAGAACTATAGGTGTGAAAGCGCCCTTAGACTAACAATGAGATGAGATATATATGTATATAGAAAAAAGTATTTTACCTTAGCCTTCACAATATTTTCCATATTGGAGACCACATCATCCAGCTCCAGTCTGAGCTCGCTCTTCTCCTTCTCCAGTTTCTGCTTGACTCTCTGCAGGTTATCAATCTGCTCTCCCAGGTCAGCCACACTGTCAGCTTGTTTCTTCCTGAGTGTGGCAGCAGTGGCTTCATGCTGCAGAGTGGCCTCTTCAAGGTCTCTGCGGAGTTTCAGGAAATCAGCCTCCCTCTTCTTGTTCATTTCAATCTGGGCAGATGTTGCTCCACCAGCCTCCTCCAGCCTCTCACTGATCTCCTCCAGCTCTCTGGCCAAGTCTGCTCTCTGTTTCTCCACTTTGGCTCGGGCAGCTCGCTCTGCCTCAAGCTCTTCCTCCAGTTCTTCAATGCGGGCCTAGACCAAAATCAAGGATTTGTTTTCCTTTTAGCTAAATATCACGTCCCTGCATAAGTAAATTAACACAGTTCTTCTTTTTTAACATTACCTGTAACTCCTTCAATTTTTTCTGGAGCTGGGCACTCATTGCTTGTTCATCTTCAATTTTACCATTGAGTTGGCTGATTTCAAAATCTTTCCTGTGGATGAAAAAGTTTTAATATGTACCAGCTGCCACATAGTTTGAAATCTATTTTTGTTTCCTTTTTAAAGTGCACTTTTAATGTTACTTTTTCAGTCTCTCTTCAAGTTGCTGTTTGTCATTTTCCAAGTCCATGACACTCTCTAGAGCTAACTTTAGGTCTCCTTCAAGCTTCCGTTTTGCTCTCTCAAGGTCCATACGCACTTTCTTCTCTTGCTCTAGGGAGCCTTCCAGCTGCAGTGGGTGATCATTACAGCCTTTTAGTTTAATTTATTCACAATATATAAAATGTTTTTTTGTTTTTTACATACCAACACACTCTTATTTACTATGTTCTTACATCATCCACTTGCTGCTCCAACTTAGTCTTGGCCTTAGTCAGAGTGTTGACTTTGTCTTCTTCACTCTGCAGATCATCCAGTGTTTGCTGATGAGCTTCCTGTAAGGCTTTCTTTTCTTTGGTCAACTTAGCTATGATTTCATCCAGAGCAGCCATCTCTTCGACAAGGTTCTTCACCTGTGTAAAGTAAGAAAGTTAGAATTTTTAGTCAAAAATTCTAGACCCATGGCATCAACATTCTGTACCAATTTATATACAACAGGAGTAATCATTTAAATGGAAAATTTGCCATTTTGTATCAATACCAGTCAGCTCAGCAATTGAACAAAGACATTGTCTGTGAAGCAAATGTCTTATAGTACCTTGTTCTCTGTGGCGTGCTTCTCTTTCTCCACTTTAGCCAGAGTTAACTCTAAGTCCTCAATGTCTTTTCAGCTCAGAGCACTCATCCTCCAGCTTCTTTCTTAGCAGTCAGTTCAGAATTCATCCTCCTCATCCTCCAGTCTTCTGTCAGCTCTTTGCTTTTGCCTCCAGCTGAATCTTGTTTTTGATCAGCCCCTCACATCTTTCTTCAGCATCACAAAGATTATCTTGCTCCTGTTATAATTTAAATCACAGCATTATACCTAGGCAGCTTGGTTTGATTTTATTATTATGTTAATGATCAAGAGTTGAACATTTCTAACATACAGATTGAACTTGGAGCTGCAGATCATTCTTCTCTTGAAGAAGAGTGACCGTTTTTTCTTCAAGTTCCTTCCTGCGGGCCTCAGATTTTGCGTAAGCCTCTTTTAGTTTGCCAAACTCTTCCTTCATAATGGCCATTTCCTTCTCAGTCTCTGCCGATCTCAAAAGAGGTTTAATCTTAAAGAACATCTTCATCCAGGGCCAATTCTTGACCCCCATAAAAGCACGTATGTTCCACTGGATCACAAGTAATGCATCCCTGTAGACATTGATTTATGAAGTTATTGTAATGTTGTAATTTTGTAATTAGTTCCTGGATATTCTTTATATTTAAATTCATTTATTGCATCTACCTGCGTTCTACAATCTTCTGGAATTCAATTCTCGCCAGAACACCTCGTGACCTTGCCTGGATCCTAGTGATGATTAGAGATAAGCGGTCATCACGCATTTCCTCCAGAAGACCAAGCAGTCCAGCTTTGAAGAACACCTGATTTTTGCAAACAGATGAGATCAGCAGTATTATACATCAGAGACACCCACGTTGAGCAAGTGTGTGCTTTGAAGACAATGGCTCATGCCCAGCTCAATATAGACATATTTCTGTCTGTTGTAACAAAACATAGATAGTAATGATTGTGAATAAAAGCAAGTGTAGTTGAACAAGTGATGCCCCATGGTTGTCTTTAGTTAAAGAATTGCAGTCTATAGAAAACCACAAAACAAATGGTATCACACTGAAATGTAAATGTATATGCTTTATACTAAATGTGGCAAAATGTATTTTACCAATACTTACCTTGGTGTGCCCCAGTTTGTACTGGTTATGGTCTAAATCCAAGGAGCCCAAAAGCTTCTCTGAAGCTTTTTTGTTATCAATGAACTGTCCATCAGGAATAGCATTTGGGTTCAAAATGCGGTATCTTTGTAATGAAGATAAAAGATAATTTTAGTTTTATTGCATGTCCTGTAAAATATCAACTCCCAAAATATGCCCAGCTAAATACTTATCCCTGTTAAAGTGTCGATAGTAAAATGTATCATTGTGTGAGAAATTAAAAGAAACAAGTTAAGTAGAGAAACATAACACATGCAAAGAGGCCATTAAGATTTACTGAACAGATGATTAGTATCAAATTATGTGAATCATATGCTACAACCTTCACAGTTATCAGATATCACTTTAAATTGAACACCTATTGGAGATTTGTGGAGCAACGTCTTAGACAGTGGTCTTCTCCACATCATCAAAACACTAAAAGAGGAAATATTTTATTGTAGAATGGTGTCCATTCCTCTATCGGAGTGCCAAAAACTTTCATTCATCTGTATATTTGACAGACACCTCTGTTTGAAATCTCCATAGAGGATCCTGTTGGGGAATCCCTTTCTGCAGATCCTGATGCCTTCCAGTACACCGTTACAGCGCAGCTGGTGCATCACCAGAGGGTTCTCCATGGCCCCAGGAGTCTTGGTCTCATTGGGGATGATGCAGCGAACAAAGTGAGGGTGAGTAGACCTCAGGTTGGTCATCAGCTTGTTCAGGTTCTCCTGAGGAGGTAATTTAACCCTGTGGTTAACACTCAGTGTAGGTTATTGTTGTGTTGCATATCTCTGTTGGTAATATAAAATTAAGTCTCAGTCATTGTTTTTTTATATGAAATAGTCATTCACATATTTTATGTTTACTAACCCTGTGCAAGGCAGACACTGTTTGGAAGGATGAACCCTTCTTTTTGCTTCCTCCTCCTTTGCCGCCCTTTCCACCTTCAGCTACTGTAATAAACCAGTGTACAACACATTAGATTGCATTAACAAACCCAGTTCCCACTAAGGCAAATGCAGTACATTCAGGGGCAAATTCATCACAGAATTGTGCAGCTTTGCAGCTGCTAAAGCTGCACTTATAGGACAAAAATACAATGTGTACCCCTAATCATTGCCAGGCAAGCTTCTGTACTTTTTGCAAATGTTAAAATTAGTTAATATGTAGACATTTGGGGCAAAATAGGCCCCTTTCTCTGCAGTCCAATTCACAAAGAGCAGCACTGATAGCCACACACAGTTACAATAAACATATTAGTCTTTAGAGAGTTGGTGGTAATGAAAAGCAAGTGTCCCTTGCTTTAAATCATGCCATCTTTAACAGTCTGGAGTTTTGCGTTTGAAAACACCAATAACACTATCAGAATCCCTAATACTGTTTCTTTCTGTCATGTATTAAATTCCTTGCCTGACTCCTACCCATGATATAGGCTTATGCAGTGACAATATGCTTATGCAGTGTGCAAAGAAAGTATCTCCAACTCAGTGATCAAAAACTAAATTAACAATACAATAAGTTTAATAACTAAAACTCTTTTTACTTGAGGTGGGGCAATAGTGGTTGCAAGTGCAATTCAGTGTGCTATCAGCGGCTGCAATCCATTCCTGGTGAATTTGCCCTTCCGTTTATTCCTACCTGCATCTGATCCAGCATAATTGGCAAAGAGGACAGATAGCAGCTTCAGATTAGACTTCTGGTAGAGTCCTACAACGGTCTCATTCAGAGGATCCTTGTTCTTCACCAGCCAGTTGTTGATATTATAATCAACAGTTCCAGCATAGTGAACCAGGGAGAAATGGGCCTCTGGTCTTCCTTTGATAACTCTGGGCTTCTGGAAATTGGCAGATTTCCCCAGATGGTTGTCATAGAGCTTAGTTTTAAAGGTGGTATCAGAGGCTTTGGGGAACATGCACTCCTCTTCAAGGATGGACATGATACCCATGGGCTGAAGGGACAAAAATATATGTTAATAAGTGGTTTGATTTGATTTCTTTATGTATGGCTTGACATACAGTAATCCATTTTCTCACCTTTTCAATTAGGTCAATGCAGGCCTGCAAGTCCATACCAAAATCTATGAAAGTCCATTCAATGCCCTCTTTCTTGTACTCTTCCTGCTCCAGCACAAACATGTGGTGGTTGAAAAACTGTTGCAGTTTTTCATTGGTGAAGTTGATGCACAGCTGCTCAAAGGTGTTGAACTGAAATGAAAAAGTCCACAGTATGACAGGCTTAATACTGTACCTTTTCCTTAAACCACAGACTACTTCATATAGAGTAAGTATGTTTTTCAAACTCACATCAAAGATCTCAAATCCAGCAATGTCCAGTACACCAATGAAATACTGGCGAGGCTGCTTGGTGTCGAGGGATTGATTAATTCTCACCACCATCCACAGAAACATCTTCTCATACACTGATTTAGACAGCGCACTAACAGCATAGTTCACCTAAAAAGGAAATATACATAAAACACCTTTTTTATTTTAATTTCAGGAATTTATTTTGAAATGTAATAAATATATTAATATTCTCTTACCTGGGCGACATTTTGTCCCTTGGTGACCCACTCATTTCCTACTTTGACTCTTGGGTGACAGAGACCTTTAATTAGGTCAGCAGAATTCAGGCCCATCAGATATGCAACTTTGTCGGCATCTGTTGAGGCATTTTGCTATTTCGATTAATTACTCACTGCTTTTCCATGTTTTTGTCATTCTTTTATTCCTGATTCCTTTAGATTAGAATACAGGGTCCCGCTATTCATGCCATTTTCTCCACCCATTCATTCCACAAGATAATAAATAAATAAAATAACTAGTTAAAAACTGCATTGAGAAATGACACTTTTATTAAACACTTGTTTAAAACATCTAACTTGTCATTTTTGTCCGTTTAGAGTTTTGATAGCTGTCGGGAACATTTGTGTTTGAGTCTGTTATTTTGGGTTTTGAGTGATCTGTATCACTTCCCAGAGGGCAGCAAGTCAAATAGGTAATACGCTTTGACCTTTGTGACCTGAATGAATTCAAGTTCAATTATGAGTCTTTTGGCTATTTTGTGTTTAGCACCATTGGCTGTAGTTTGTTTCAAAATAACATTTATCACCTTCAGTGCCATCCGCCTCTGCCTGCTCCTCACGTTGCTTGGTCTTGAATTTCATATTTCCATGATGCATGATGGCACCAGTCATCTTGTAAATGCCGTTCTTCTCTTCTTGAGTGAAGCCCAGCACATCGAAGGCATCCTAAAAAATTATAAGATCAACAAATGAATTTCTGGCAGGGTAAATGTAAAAATTAATTTCGGACTGGGATTTGAAGATTTAGCTCACATCAGTGGCCATCAGCTCTTCAGAATCATTGATAGAGGCTACTGTTGTCTCTCCTTGGGAGATGAAGGCGTAGTCGTAAGGGTTGTTGGTGATAAGCAACATTTCTGAGAAGGAAATGAAAAAAATGTGCTGTAAAATATTTAACTGTATTAAGATTATGTCATAACTCACTTTTGATGGCGATTCAAAGCATTTTGTGAGATATATACCCAGAAGCTCAGGCTTTGCCTGAGACAAGATCTGGTAGAAAATGTGGTAGTCCCTCTCAGCTTTTAATTGATAGGTCACACGAGACTTTTCCAAAAGGTCTGTTTGAGAAAACAATTGTTATTGTTCTTCTCGTTGTAATACATTTAAATGTGTTACATAAACCATGTTACTTACAAGTTTCAATATCAGCAGAGGCCAGCTTTCCACGGTTATCAAAATGAATGCGGATAAATTTACCCTAAGAGGAAGCAAGCCACTCATTTTAGTCCTGTTAATTCAATCACTTCAATGGAAAAATGACCATTTGCAACCAAACAGACACTAACAAATCTAGAGGAGTTGTCATTCCTGATGGTCTTGGCATTCCCGAAGGCCTCCAGAGCAGGGTTAGCCTGGATGATTTGATCCTCCAGCGTACCCTGATTTTGTCAAATAAAGACACACCTTCAGGTTCAGTGCCAAATAAAATTGCAAAATGTGCTTAAGCCATTAGACATTATTTGATTTGAAATGTGACTGTGCTTTATGACTGATACTTAGTGAAATATTCAGAAGTATATTTTGTAGTACAGACTTTCTTTTCAGCAGCCTGATCTTTCTTCACATTCGGAGCAGCAGCGATGCTGGCAAAGTACTGAATGACACGCTTGGTGTTGACAGTCTTTCCAGCACCGGATTCTCCACTGAGTTGAAGAGAGACAGAAAGTTTTAGACCAAGACATATGACCCTTAAATACTTAAGGGATTTTTTTGGGCTGTGTGACTTACGTGATAAGGATTGACTGGTTTTCTCTGTCTGTCAGCAAGAGAGATTTTAAAAGTTTTAGTAAAAAATAAAATGACGTCAATGTTGAATATTCAAAGAAAATGACGCTAAAATAGAATATTTACCTGACAGCATGTACTGATAGGCATTGTCAGAGATGGAGAAGATATGAGGAGGAGCTTCAGACCTCTTCTTTCCTCTATAGGCAACAACCACCTCTTGGTTGTAGACTGGCAGCCACTTGTAGGGGTTGACAGTCACACAGAAGAGCCCAGAGTAGGTCTGTTGTAGTAAGCGAAGGGCAATGGATAATAAATTGATAAGATATGTTTTACCTTGTCATAATGATGTTGCTTATTAAACAGTGCTTTATCAATGGGTAGGAGAGGTTTTATGTTACGCTTTATTTTCGTACATAGATCATCCATGCTGCATAACGCTCTTTGAGGTTAAACAGCACAGCGGGCTCATGGAGGAAGGTGAACATCGCCATGTCTTCAATTTTATCAAACTTTGGCGGGTTTTGAGGGTGTACATCACACTCCTTCACTGTCACAGTCTGCAGAAAAAAATTCATATATTTTACAGTCACAATGACCAAAAATAACCAAATGTGTCACTAGAAATATGTGAGTCCGCTAAATTGAATCTACCTTTCCAAACTCCGTTTCAGCGGTGACTTTGTCACCATCCCGACTGATGATGGAAGCTTTGACAAACTCAACATCTGGGTCAGGAACAAAGCACTCCTTCTTTATGTCAAATATACGAGTCTGGGCCTCCAAACGCTCCTTGTCTGACTTTCTTAGAAAAGGAGCAGCCGGCCCAAACTCTCTCATGGCAGCGTCACCCATTTTCGACCTGTTACAAATTTTTGGGATATTGTATTCAGATTAACATAAAGCAGAATTATTATAAAATGTGCACAATAAGTCACATTTCATGCTATACATTAGCCGTTAGCATACTACATGTGCAATAATGACAAGGTAGATAGTTTTATTTCTTTAGTATGCTAGTCACCTTGAGCTCTTAATCCTGTATCAGTTTGATTACAACAGCTGTACACAAACAAAATTTACTTTTAAGTCCTCACTGAAGTTGAGGGTATAGATATAGTCATGATTCAAGATTTTTACTGAATCAAAAGTGGCTTTTATTTAGGGCTGGTTGGAGTGTAACAGAACTAGGATCAGTTAGGGTCTTGCTATCCAAACCAGATAACAAAGCAAAACATTTCACTTCAACTACCATACCATCACCATTGTTGACCACCAGCAAAGATCATGATATAGATGTTAAGTGTATTCCAAAAACTTTACACCAAAATATTTTCTATTTAGGCTACCTTACTATATGACTGATATAAATGTTTTGCTTACCTTTGACTCTCAACCTTCAATCAAATAAAGCAACGAGCCCCGTAGCTGACAGCAGCACTCTCTCCATTAATAAAGGTTGTTTATCCACCAAATATGGAATGCATTTTTGGAGATTAGAGAGGTTACATATTAAAAACAAAGCGCTGTCCTAATTGGGCAGAATCTACTGCTGCTATTTGTTGCTTTCACCTTGTGACAAACAAGGCGAGGAACATAAATGGTACATAGAAAGGGGAGGGGAGGAGGTGTGGATTAGGGACAGGCTTGATATCAAATCTCTTATTTTAATCAGATAAATCACAACAGGTCATTTTATGTAATATCTTACTACCTACTAACGTCATTCAATTAGTTCTTTTGGCTGTGATTTCATAGTTTTAATATTTTGCTTTGTTTATAGTTTTTGATTTGTATTTAAAGTATTTTTAATTTTGTATTACACCCATTTGATTCTTTCTTACTTTTAAAGGGCTTTTAAATGTTAAACTTAAATGTTGAACCATTTAACCCGTCTTCGGTTGTAAAAGAAAGTTTATTATTATGTTTGTTGTCAATTATGTTCAGTTAAAATTTACTTGGTATTGCTATATGTAATGAACTGAAGGGTAATAACAACCCTTTTTATGGTCGTACAGTATATTTAAATTTAGGGTTCAAAGAATCCATTTAAATTCAAGTTTACATGTTAAGACAAAATGTTCATTAATTCAACAAGATCACCATCCTTTGCCATGATTCATGAAGAGCACCAGTCAATTCATTGTGAATGTCTAAATATAATCTGTTCTTCAAACAGTGTGCTTTGAGAACAGCTCTGGACTTGTCATGCTTAGATTCCTAATCAAAAGGTTAAAGTTCAGATAAGGTAATTCATATGAAAATATCTTTCTGTAACCTCTCTTTAGACATGTGTCGCAGCTGTTGTAGAGTGAAAGCCAAGGTTAGGGACTAAAAATGATCACTCATGACAGCTAGTTCTGAACCCTTTGTCTCATGGTTTCATTATGGCATTGTTTCCTTTCCTTTGGCCTTGATGACAAAGATAACCCTGTGAAATTCTTGTCTGGATTTTTTCTCTCTGATTGAGAAGGGCAGTCTGTGATCTTGTGATGGTTGAAAGGTAACAGGTGCATGGCGATAAAAATATACCTCAGTTCTAGAACAGGAATTTCATAACTTTTTTTATTTCTATTACATTAAAATGTGTAAAAATGTGATGGTTTGAATCCATCCATCTTAGTCTAAATGTAGTAAATATTAATCAAAACACATTTAAGGGAACACAGCTTTGTGAAAAAACAACTTAATTTAGTTCTTTTGTCCTCCTTTACATTAAATGTAGCCGTTTGTCCACGCTCACTATTTATCATCCCTTAGAAATTAAAGCCATATGCATGTTTTGTTTACTCTTGTAGAATGGCAGTGATGAGTGATGAGCAAAATTCCAATGGACCGCGTTAGAGTTGATCAGAATTTGCTTTTACATTGTTGGACTCCTTCTCATTCTCAGCTGCTTTGTGTGCCCATCTTGGCTTTCATCACCTTCTCGCTGTTTGGACATAGAGTGGTAATCAGAATCCCCTAAGGTAATGCCCTTTGAAAGAACAAACGGTGTCACCTTGATATGCTATTGTTGCTCTTGTCTGCTAATTAATCCTAAACTATTTTTTTTAAACACACCAAAGTCCTTGATGTTAAGTAGTTGACACAGATGAGCCTGTGGCACAAGGGTAATGAGGTTAAGTTTTAAAGGGTCAGCAGAAGAATTATTAAAGCCATGGCTTACATAGTTCTGTTAGTGTTAGCATGTGGATGACAAAGAATAACACTATGCAATTTATTTCTTATTTTATAATCTTGTTGACATGATCTTATTCCTTAGAAGGACGTTTGAGTTCAAGATCAGCATGTCGTGCTGGACTGATATCCACCCCTGATAGCTGAAGAGCCTTAGCATCAGTTCCTCCTTTCTGCTGTTGCAGGAGAATGAAGCACGAGGTAAGCCTGTCGTAGATTCAGCTGGAAGAATTTGTGTAAACATTGCTGATTAAATTCATTTTATTGTTTTTAGATACTACATTTCAATTTCACCCTTTTATGTGTTTACATTGTATTTTGTTTATATATTGTTATTTTTAATAATAATTGTTTATAATTATATTATTTTTAATGGATTGATTCTGTTTTACTATATAAAACAATTTACTGTTTTACAGCATGTTATATAATACAGCTGGGAGATATGGTTGGAAATTACGATAACATTGTTAAAATGGATATGTTTTACAATATTGAGATATATTGATGCGATGATATTCATTTAACTGATGTTCAAATAAATAAACATTCATTATAGAAGTCTGCTGAAATATTTAGTAGTAGTAAATTATCACCCATGGAATTGACTAGAACAATATCAGTAAATCATCATTGGGTGTTGTGTTAAAGTCTCTCCTCAAATGTAAAATTGTTAATATATTGTGTCTAATCGAATGCTATAATATGTTACTAAACACACAAGTGAAGATAATCTGTTACTTAGGTAACATTTACATTAACATAGGTTACATCCGTAGTTACGTGCCTAAATTGTAAAGACTTGCCAAAGGAAGTCTTATTTACCTACAAATAACTTTGTGATGTCATTTCCACATCTCTGTATAACGATTCCAAAACTGTTCTCTTCTGGTATGGAAAGAGTTTTTTTGCGTCACATATCCACCCAGTTATATTAGATTAATAAAAATAACATTTGTGAAAAAAGTGACATCTTGTTCGACACTGTTAACCAGGTAAACTAATCTGAGGTGTCCTTTAAACCTGATGTTTAAGTGCCATGAAATAACAATTGCTATTCAGGTTCCCCCTAGGTTTATTATGGACAAGGGGAAGACACCTCTGAAATGACATTTAGTTGTAAATTTAGTTTAGTTGTGAGCTACTTTCCACTCAAAACATTTTCTTGAGAGCTTGCTGCTTTTTTCTGTTTTCAATCTTTTTACAGTTGTATTGCTATGATTAGGAGGGGACCTTTATTAGAGAAGAACGGGGTCCTTCTGACGCTGCTGCCGTGTTTATTGATGATTGTGCATGCCACAAATCTGGGTACTGATTCTAATATTTTTAACTTAATTTTATTATTCAGTTGGTTTTATTTATTTTTTCATTCTATTTTCATCTTATTGAATAAACCCATTTGTGCACTTTTCCTCACAATAATGCACTGCTACAATTCTTTTAAATTGTTGATTTTATGTAATCTTTGATTATATTGATATTGAAAGTGGTTTACAGATTATTTATAATTTAGTTAAATGTTGACATCAGTGGTTGGCCATTACATTTGAGATAAATAAGACTGATGAGTGTTAGTTAACTCCCACAACACCACCAAGAGGGTGTTTTTTTTCTGGAGCAACTTTGGGTTGTGTCCGACACAGATAAGACACACAATGAGTTTACACCCTATGGAAGAAGTTCTGACACAGCAGAAAAAGGCTTATGTCGGTGTAATCAATGCTGGTGGTGAGTTTGTGTCCATTGGGAACGGTAGGTTCTGTTGTGTTTATTTAAAAGCTCAGAGACCTAGGCGCCAGTTGGTTGAGAGTGCACAAGGCAAAATACTTCAGAGTTTTCTACTAAAGCCATATTCAAATCTCTACCACTGATATATTAAAGGACAGAACATATAAAAACAGCTGATGCAGTTGCAATGTTTACAGTATATTTTACACGCAGGGTGTGATGTAATCATTTTTAACTTTAGTTTTATTATTATCATTCAGATGGATTTATTTTCAATCTAACTATGTTGTGGATTCTATGTACTGGTATTATATTTTTATCTTATTGTTTATCTCATTCCTTTTACCTAATTTTAGTATTATCAAGTGTGTTTTATTTTCCATCTCAATTTCCATTAAATTCTCCTTTTTATCTTAACGTAAAGCACATGGTGCTGCATTTTTTTATGAAGTGTGCTATAAAACATTTCATATAACAATTACTAACTCATATACTAAAAAAAAAGCCAAAATTGTTCCTATATGTTGTCAAGCTGATATCCAGTATTATTATAAGCCTATCTAGTCATAAATCCCTACCTAGAAATACCTATATAGGCATGGACGAAACTGGAAGAGAATTTATTTGCTTCAGCACAAGGTGGCAGGAATGTGACAGCAACTCTTCTCCATCTGGACCCTCTCAGAAAGTGAACAAATTAGTTTTGTAATCGGTATTGATTAGCTGTACACTTTTTCATCTTTCTTTTGTGCTTTTTTAATGTACTTGTTCCCTTCTGATGTCAAATTTAACAACTTTGTGATTGTTTTCATTGATGATAAAGTGAAATCTTTAACATACAATTTTTAAATGACAGGTCTCACTGCCTCTCCAGGTTAATGTGGAAAATTCCACCTGATTGAAATAAATGAGGACTCGACACGTTCATTTGAATGCACTTTTCTTTATTCTACAGTTACTTTGACAACAAAGTAAACTACAGCACAGAAGATCCCGGAGGTCTTAGGTCGTCGTCCGTGAGCTTCACTCCTCGTCTAACCCTTTCTGAGATGAAGAATGATAAAACAGTAGACAAACAGAGATGGATTAGGGACAGAGGACCAACAAGACTCAACAAGTGTTATCAAAGGTAACTTGGCTATATTTTTACAAGTTTGTGATTTTGACAGTAATTCTACTGAATAACAATGAATAACATTTATTTTACTGCCCACATTCGTTTACTGTAGTATGGTAGCTTGGACACAAATCATTTTAAATGCTTGAAAATGAATGTTGATTTTGTGGGATTAGATTACTTTGAACAATGTAGCACTTAAAGGAGTATATGGAGAAAGTGTTTTACATATCATAAAAGGTTAAAGAGCCAAGCCCCCTTGAGTTTATTCTTTAGCCATTTGGGGTTTTTAAAACTTAAAACTACAATTCAAAGCTTATGTTCTAAGGAAATCATTTAGTCTTTTTAAGACATTTAAAACATTTTTTTTTTTTAAACTGGGACCTTTTGTTGCATGTTGTTTCCCATCTCTCTCTACCTGCATTTTTTCCACCTTTATTTTTACAGGCATGTTATTAAGAACAGGTTCTTATCTACAATGGCGGCCTGACAAGTGACAACGCCACTTAAGGGAGGGGGAGAAGGGCTAGAAAATAAAATACATTACACATTCATGCAAAAAATCTCATATATTTATTGTCAACTCATTAACAAAGGCATAACATATCCAGAAATGTAATTATCTTAGAAAATAATTTGTAATGCTTTCTCTGTGACAAAAAAAATGCATACCACTAACCTACTAAATAGCACTAATCCAATTTACCAAATCAATAAAATAATTAAAATAAAATTGATCTATACAAAGACTGGTCTGTCTTTTTTTACTCCCATTACAAATGATCATTCCTATAATTATTTTGCATTACAAATGAAAACAGCTTATATGGGTTACATTAATATGGGAATGAGGATCATTGAAAGATAGTGTGTAATATTGTGAAGGCTATTGGACAGCCCACAGTATGAAGTGTAGCTTCTTACCTTTGAGCCCACATCACGGCTCTTGGCACGCAGCTTGTTGACTTGAGACTCAGCAATATCGGCTCGCTCTTCAGCCTCATCCAACTCGTGCTGCAGTTTGCGGAACTTGCCCAGATGGGTATTGGCCTGCTCTTCCTACAGGATTCAACAAAAACACAGGCCATAATATTCCATTACTACAATAGGCAATGACCCTGGGGTAGTTGACTTAAGGCCACGTGATCTGATGAAAGGGTAAACACAGCTTCAACACTGGTTTGTAATTTACCAACTAGGTCTAAAAAAAGTCACAGGGAAGGCTGAGATGTTTCCTGGCTTAAAATCAAAACCGCTTGTTTTTTGTAGTATTTTAGCATCTACAAAATGTAATAAAATGTATAATATAAGCATGCTATAAACTAACTATGAGTTAAAAAGTATTTTCAAGCCTCAATTTAAAACTGTTAATTTAAAACAATAAAGAAACAGCGTATACATCTTGAGCACACAGCACAAATGAAAGACAGCTTTTCCAGTCCTCACTTACAGCCTCCTCAGCAGCTCTCTTATAGGCCTTGACTTTCAGCTGTAGTTTGTCAACCAGGTCCTGCAGACGCACCATATTCTTGCGGTCTTCCTCAGTCTGCATAAATCAAGAGAATAAGAGCAAACAAACTGACAAGTTTTATAAGGAGGATTCTCTTCATATAGCATTTTAATTTTGACAAAATTTGGAAAAGTAGGTGTGGTATAGTGGAAAAATATGTTGTGGACCCATGCATAAAGCCATATTTGTGAGCAAGCTAAAAAGATACCTTTTAATAGTATATATTGTATGGATAATAATACGCTAATATACTTGTTGCTGTTTGTATAGGTTATGGAAATAGGCAAAAATAAAAAAACACCTGGTAAGTGAGCTCTTTGATGCGTCTCTCATATTTGCGGATTCCCTTCACTGCTTCACTGCTCTTCTTCTGCTCTGACTCCACCTCATTTTCCAGCTCTTTCACCTGAAAACATCAGAAAATAATTTATTTGAAATTCACTGGTCCACAAGGAGCTACGTTCAAAACAATAATCAACATATTTTAACATTTCACTCCAAGAGAGTTATGAGCCAGCTATGCGGCTCTACAGAGCTTTGTAGCCAATTTCAGGTACATGTTACAGTCTCAATGCTCTGATAAACCCATCTGCCCATAATCAAACAGCAGAAAGACAAATTAATTGACTACCTGGTGAAGGAATGGAATTATATAACAATCTAAAGACACACATTTATCTTAGATACTACATCTTTATGTATGTAAAAAGAATTTTGGTCCCACAATTGTACTTGCAGAAGTGTGTGGTTTGTATATTGGTAAACTTCTCTTACCCTGGCCTCGAGCTTCTGCACCTGCTTCTTGCCTCCCTTCATGGCGATCTGTTCAGCTTCATCCAGACGGTGCTGCAGGTCTTTGATGGTTTGCTCCATGTTCTTCTTCATACGCTCAAGGTGAGCACTGGTGTCCTGCTCTTTCTTCAGCTCCTCTGCCATCATGGCAGCATCAGTAATGGCCTTCTTGGCCTTCTCCTCAGCGTTTCTGCACTCCTGCACTGCTTCCTCCACTTCAGTTTGAAGTTGGGAAGCATCAACCTCAAGTTTCTTCTTCTGGTTTATCAGGCTGGTGTTCTACATATTTTCAAGATGTGGGATTTGAGAAAATATTACTGCACTTAGAAATAGCAATACTTTTGATTTATTTATAATGTCCAAGAAAACCAGTCAGTCATCCACGGTTGGAAAAAATTATGAAGTCTCACCTGTGAGTGCAGTAGCTGCACCCTTTCACTAACGTCCAGCAGCTCTTGCTCAGCAAGTTTGCGACCTCTCTCAGTTTGCTCCAGAGCAGACCTGAGCTCTTCCAGTTCAGCCTGAATCAGGTTGTTGCGCCTCTCAACAATGGCCATGTTCTCTTTAAGATCATCATTCGCCCGAACAGCCTCATCCAGCTGAATTTGGCAATCCTTTATGGCATGATATCAACCAGATTGTTTAGAATCAGTTTAAATTCGAAACATCTTAAGTAATTGAGCCTTTCATTTTAATTTTACCTTGAGATGTGCATGAACAGATTTAAGTTGTTTCTGGGCCTCAGCTGCTTGCCTGTTGGCCTGGCTTAGCTGGATCTCCATCTCATTGAGGTCTCCCTCCATCTTCTTCTTCAAACGGAGAGCCTCATTCCTGCTGCGACACTCAGCCTCAAGAGAGCTCTGCAGTGTGTCAATAGTCCTCTGCAGGTTCCTTTTGCACTGCTCCATCTCCTCATCTTTCTCAGCTAGTTTGCGTTCAATCTCAGCTTTAATTTGATTGAACTCTAGTTGGGCTCTTAGAATCTTACCCTCTTCATGCTCTAGGGAGGCCTGGTGGACAGGAAGGTACAGAGTTAAACAAAACAGCGGACAGTTGTACTTTAAAGTTTTTCATTTCAAAGGCCTGTACCTCTGCTTCCTCAAGAGCAGACTGGATCTCAGTTTTCTCCTGTTCCAGTTGTTTCCGTAATTTCTCTAGTTCATGGATACTCTTTCCACTCTCACCAAGTTGTTCAGTGAGGTCAGAAATCTCCTCTGTGGAATACCAAGCAGTGTGATTTAGATGCATTTACAATTTCATCTATAAAATATGTCTGCAGAAGCTTAGACACAAACCCTGGCGGTAGATCTTACCTTGTAAGTTCTTATTCTCTCTCTTCATGGTCTCAAGATGATCCAGAGACTCTTCATAAGAGTTCTTCAGTTTAAAGAGATCAGTGCTCAGAGCCCTGGCCTCCTTCTGGGAACTCTCCAGCTCACACTGAGATTCTTCGTATTTCTGCTTCCACTCAGAGAGGACCTACAGTGGGAAGAAAGGTCAGCGGTAAGTGTATATGTGCCAGACGAATGGAGAATGGACTACAGACTTGGGGAATTTGCCTCACATTAAACAATTTCTCCCATTACTGACAACAGCACTCCAAGGTGGAGAACATGTAAAGCTCACACCAACTCTAAACAATTTTAGTGTTAGGTATGGGTATTAAACAGACTAAACATATAAAATGAAATTAGACTAGTTAGACTTTCTTTGAGCAATGGACATGACCCATAGCTGCTTCAGAGAAGTTGCCCTAAAGCAGTGGTTCCCAAACTTTTTCAGCTCAAGACCCAAAAGAGAAATTTGGTGTCTCCCCGGGACCCAAATTTACAAAAATACACCATGAATCATTGTAACATCTCCATTTTTAAACTTTGGACACAAGATGGAACAAACCATGAATTTAAATGTATATGAAGTATATTTATTCCACTATAAAAGTAAACAAAAACAGAAAAGGTCTCTATTCTCCTTTCTGCGTCTCACCCCTTTCTCAACTCATATGTTCTCATCCCCCCCTCCCATCATCCCTCAGCACCGACACCAACATTTGTTTAAATAACGCTGACTTGAATTTAATGAGATGTATGTGTCTGGTGGAAGTTATCAACCAGCTGGTCTGGTCTAGGTTCGGTTTTTGAAAGTGCCCCATTCTGAGGTCATGCTGGGCATTTAGTCTGTTTCTGGATTTGTTTTTCAGGTTTGCCAAAAAGCCAGACATTGAGATTCCTTTTACTCTGCCAATTGGCGACCCAATAAAACGGGTCTGCGACCCATT
Organism: Etheostoma spectabile; assembly: GCF_008692095.1. Classification (NCBI taxonomy): domain Eukaryota; kingdom Metazoa; phylum Chordata; class Actinopteri; order Perciformes; family Percidae; genus Etheostoma; species Etheostoma spectabile. Next base: position 16,061,928 of record NC_045745.1, on the reverse strand, counting down.
TTGGGTCCCGACCCTAAGTTTGGGAAACATTGCCCTAAAGTATCCTGTAGTTGTACTTGGCAGCTCTAAGCTGTAAATGTGTTCCCACAGGAAGGTGCACTACTGGCTCTAGCAGGCTCAGTGTATTGCTGGTACAAAGGTTCAGAGGCTACAATGCAAATTGATAATTTTGGTGCTCAAAAATTCTAAGTAGTACCTTGTCAAAGTTTCTTTGTTTCTTGTCCAGAGCAGCAGCCGCAGAATTAGACCTCTCCACATCCACCATGAGATCTTCAATCTCATTCTGCAGCCTGTGTTTGGTCTTCTCCAGAGACGAGCATTTAGCATTCACTGCTTCCACAGCCTCCTCAGCATCCTGCAGACGCTGAGCCAGCTTTTTCCTTTAGAAAATGATCATTCAAACCATTTAACGTTCCTGCAGTTGTGCTTGTTGGATAAGTTATTATATATTCAACTAAAATGACTGGTTGCTCGGTCATCTAACAGACAAACTTTTTGTTCGTCTTACATTTTAATAGGAACATAACACAAACAAAAAGCTGATCTGCTAGACAAAGTAAATATGTCAATTAAAAATAAGATATCAAATCGTGAATTTGGATGTCAAAATGTCTTACTTGGCCTCCTCCAGTTCCTCGGTTCTCTGGATGGCATCAGTTTCGTACTTGGTTCTCCACTGAGCCACCTCAGCGTTGGCCTTGGACATGTTGCGCTGCAATTCACCCTTGGCCTCCTGCTCCTCCTCATACTGCTCCCTGAGCAGGTCACAGTCATGTCGAGCAGACTGCACTGCATGGGCCAGGGCACTCTTTGCCTATCAAAACAACGTTAAATGAATGAGTAACATTGTAATACAATTTAGTTAGAAATGACTGTCCAATTTAATTGGACACTAAAACTCTATATTACCTTGGTCTCCTCTTCCAGTTGTCGCTTTAAGTCTTCAATCTGTTGAGTGTAGGACATTTTTCCCCTTGTCAGTTGAGATACCAAGGAATCCTTATCTTCCAGCTGCCTTGTGAGCTCACCTTGTATTGGCAAACATGCAGATGTTTGTATTACCAAAAAATTAACTTTTTAAAGAAATGTCTGGTTTTCTCAGTAGTCATTTGAAAAATGTATACATGAGAATTGTCAGCTATCAAATACATCAAGTAGATAGCAAAAATATACCATTTTCCGTTTGAAGTTTGGCTTTTTGCATATTGAAGTCATTGATGCAGCGTTGAGCTTCTTCAAATTTGGTCTTGTATTCATTCATCTGATCTTCCACAGTCCTGCATGTCTTCTCAAGATTTGTCTAGATTTAAGATAAACATTTAAATATTACCATTTAACCCGAAATACCCACAAATGTGTCAACAATAGCAAAAAACTGTTTGTCAGTTTAGCCAACCTTTGTCTTCACAATGTGTTCCATATTGGAGACCACATCATCCAGCTCCAGTCTGAGCTCACTCTTCTCCTTCTCCAGTTTCTGCTTGACTCTCTGCAGGTTATCAATCTGTTCTCCCAGGTCAGCCACACTGTCAGCTTGTTTCTTCCTGAGTGTGGCAGCAGTGGCTTCATGCTGCAGAGTGGCCTCTTCAAGGTCTCTGCGAAGTTTCAGGAACTCAGCCTCCCTCTTCTTGTTCATTTCAATCTGGGCAGATGTTGCTCCACCAGCCTCCTCCAGCCTCTCACTGATCTCCTCCAGCTCTCTGGCCAAGTCTGCTCTCTGTTTTTCCACTTTGGCTCGGGCAGCTCGCTCTGCCTCAAGCTCTTCTTCCAGCTCCTCAATGCGGGCCTGGAAAAGCAGGGTTGTTTAGTTGCTACTTACTAGTGAGTGTTTCACCAATTTTGAATCATTACACGTGAATCGTCCATTACCTGGAACTCCTTCAATTTCTTTTGAAGCTGAATTGTTACCGCCTGCTCATCTTCTATTCTATTGTTGAGCTGACTGACTTCAAAATCTTTCCTGTGGTGAAATAAAATTGTTACAGTTAGAATAACTGGTCATCTGTTTTGCCTGTATTCAATACAGCGTTTGAGTACTGTATGAGATACAGACATGCTGTACATACTGTAGAACAATGATTCTCACAGTGGGGTCCATGGCACTCTTTTTGGGACTTTTACAAAAGGCTTCATAAATTAACAAATATGTTGAATTTTAAATCTATAATAGTTCATAGATAACTTTCTAATCTAACAAATCCAACTCTTTAATCTGCAAATATCATGCATAATACATGTCTAATATATTTTAAATATTTTTCTTTTGTGTTGTTCTTTCACATAACTAAGACTCTCAAAGTGTAAAAAAATATGCTGGGGGGGGGGGTTTCCAGTATATTCTTGTGATGGGTCCTTGGCTGAAAAAAGATTAAGAACCTCTGCAGTAGAATAATGTGATTACTTTTTCAGATGTTCTTCAAGTTGCTGCTTGTCATTCTCCAGGTCCATTAGACTCTCCAGGGTTAATTTTAAGTCTCCCTCTAGTTTCCTCTTCGCTCTCTCAAGGTCCATCCGAATCTTCTTCTCTTGTTCCAGCGAACCTTCAAGCTAGACAATATCAATACAGAAAGTCAAACTATTGTTCTCATTATGCAAGGAGTATATGATCTTACTAAACACTTTAAATTAAGGTTGTGACAATACGTTGTTGAATTCTCACATCATCCACTTGCTGCTCCAGCTTAGCCTTGGCCTTAGTCAGAGTGTTGACTTTGTCTTCTTCACTCTGCAGATCATCCAGTGTTTGCTGATGAGCTTCCTGTAAGGCTTTCTTTTCTTTTGTCAATTTAGCTATGATTTCATCCAGAGCAGCCATCTCTTCGACCAGGTTCTTCACCTGGGAAATTAGAGATAAATATTGAAAAAGTGTACTGGTTAGAAATGTGCTACTTGATCATTTCCTTAATATTAAGAGAAATAGAAATAGCTGAGTCATTGTCATACCTTGTTCTCTGTGGCGTGCTTCTCTTTCTCCACTTTAGCCAGAGTTAACTCTAAGTCATCAATATCTTTCTTCAGCTCAGAGCACTCATCCTCCAGCTTCCTTTTCTTAGCAGTCAGTTCAGCATTCATCTCCTCCTCATCCTCCAGTCTTTCTGTCAGCTCTTTGGCTTTTGCCTCCAGCTGAATCTTGTTTTTGATCAGCCCCTCACATCTTTCCTCAGCATCTGCAAGATTATCTTGCTCCTATATTGAAATGGTCATAAGTTTGATAACTTTGTCAACGTAGGATAATTATCTATATAAATGGTTTATAAAAAATAAACTGTATGTATATACTGTATTGTTATATTACCATTTTGACATTAAATTATTAAGAATGCTGTCATTAGACTTACAGCCTGGACATGGAGCTGCAGGTCATTCTTCTCTTGAAGAAGAGAAACCATTTTTTCCTCTAGTTCCTTTCTACGAGCTTCAGATTTTGCATAAGCCTCCTTCAGCTTTAGGAATTCTTCCTTCATGTTGGCCATCTCCTTTTCTGCTTCAGCAGATCTCAACAGAGGTTTGATCTTGAAAAAAAGCTTCATCCAGGGCCAATTCTTCACCCCCATGAAGGCACGGATGTTCCACTGGATCACCAATAGTGCATCTCTGTCAAAGATCAACCAAGGTTAGCACTACCACTTAATACACAAAATAGTTCATATTAAATTCCTGAGTTTTCTTACCTCCTTTCAAAAATCTTCTGGAATTCCACTCTTGCCAGCAGACCTCTTGCTCTTGCCTGGATTCCAGTGATGATCAGTGACAAACGCTCATCCCTCATCTCTTCCAGTAGCCCAAGAAGACCAGCCTTGAAGAACACCTTAAGGAGCATGTAAATATCCGCTAGGTGTTACACATAAGTGCTTGGACCCTTTTGAAAGAATATATAATACATTGTTCCTCTAAAAAAATTAAAAGTTGAACTTAAGTGAACTTGCTCAATGCAACACAATCATGGATTTTGTGGATACAGGCCTATTTCGTTTGGTGTAACAAGTAGCCTATGGTGGCAAATATAAGTTAAGATAAGATTTCCAGTGAACTAGCAATATTCTACGGAGCCCCCCTGGGGTCAGCTGAGAACAAAAAAACTAAATCTAACTAAAACTAAATTATAAATCCGTGCGCACGGTTTTATAAAGTTTAACAAAGTGGTGTCTCCAAACTTATGTTTAACAGTAAGTGCTGTAATAAAACTAGGAGGAGACAAGTTATAATTAAGGTAAGTTTGGAGACACTACATTATTTAATCATTAAATTAATAGATATGTTTGTGTGGTGTTGTAGTTTATAGACGGCCCCTAAGCACCGCCAGCTGCTACTAAAGACCAGTGTTATTTATCCAGGTCGGAGGACAGCTTGTTTTGATAAAAATTAGTTTGTAGCTCATTGTTAACCTTACTACGTTAGTAAAGATGCGTCATTTGTGATTTGATATCATTTCGCTATAAAGTAATTGATCCCAGAAGTTTGAATCTATGAATATCTTTCCTATTTTTCTCACGTTAAAAAATTGCGCGCACAAATTATTATGAATCCGTGCGCACAGATTATTAAACCAGGGGAAAAAAAAGTTCATAATCCCTGCGCACGATTTAGTTTTTTATTCTCAGCTGACCACAGGGGGGCTCTGTAATATTCAGATTGTTTACTGATTTAATGACTCTTCTAGACTATTCTTCTTCTACTATGTTTTTCATTCCATCATTGATTATAGACTAAACATTTGTAACAGATGTGCTTTGGACTTTTCTCTTTTATGAATTACCTTAGTGTGTCCAAACTTGTATTGGTTGTGATCAATATCCAGAGACCCAAGAAGTTTCTCAGCTCCCTTTCTACTGTCAATAAACTGACCCTCAGGGATGGCAGCAGGATTCAGGATGCGATATCTAGAAAAGAAAAAAATAGTTTGGATAATAATATTTACTTAGTGTTGGCCGAATGAAACCTCATTAAGCTTTGTGAACCATTTTTACTTTATTTATTCTGTGCCCAGTAGATGGTGCTCTTTGTTCAACAAAGGGTTGAAAGCACACTGAATTGCAATTTCTTGAGCCTTTTTCTTTAAACCAAGAGCGCCATCCAGTGGGCTCAGATAATAAATACAACTTTTTAAGTAGCCCCATGAGACTTCATTTGGCCATCACTAATATTTTCATTTTCTTTGGGAACTATTAAGTATGTGAGTAAATATTTGACATATGAGATAATACCTCTGTTTGAAATCTCCATAGAGGATCCTGTTGGGGAATCCCTTTCTGCAGATCCTGATGCCTTCCAGCACACCGTTACAGCGCAGCTGGTGCATCACCAGAGGGTTCTCCATGGCCCCAGGAGTCTTGGTCTCATTGGGGATGATGCAGCGAACAAAGTGAGGGTGAGTAGACCTCAGGTTGGTCATCAGCTTGTGCAGGTTCTCCTGAGGAGGTAATTAAACCCTGTGTTTAACACTCAGTTTAGGTGATTATTGTGAGGCAAATCTCTGTTACCAATGTGAAAAGAGTCAGTCATTGTTTTGCATATGGATTAGCTATTCAAAAATATTTATGTTTTACTAACCCTGTGCAAGGCAGACACAGTTTGGAAGGATGAACCCTTCTTCTTGCTGCCTCCTCCTTTGCCGCCCTTTCCACCTTCAGCTAATAAACCAGTGGACAACTCAGTTAGATTGCCTTAACAGATACAGGCATAAACTATTCAATCTTGCAGTTGTCATTGTGAGGCTTTTCATAAAATATTGACATTCCCAGTGGAGGTTAATACAGTACATTTAGTTTATTCCTACCTGCTTCTGATCCAGCATAATTTGCGAAGAGGACAGATAGCAGTTGAGATTAGACTTCTGGTAGAGTCCTACAACGGTCTCATTCAGGATCCTTGTTCTTCACCAGCCAGTTGTTGATATTAAATCAACAGTTCCAGCATAGTGAACCAGGGAGAAATGGGCCTCTGGTCTCCCTTTGATAACTCTGGGCTTCTGGAATGGGCAGATTTCCCCAGATGGTTGTCATAGAGCTTACTTTTAAGGTGGTATCAGAGGCTTTGGGGAACATGCACTCCTCTTCAAGGATGGACATGATACCCATGGGCTGAAGGGACAAACATTTGAGTGGTTTTAAAAGAACATGTTTTTTTTTAAGCTTTTTAATTCATGAACAGGTAAGAGTCCAGCATCTCACCTTTTCAATTAGGTCAATGCAGGCCTGCAAATCCATACCAAAATCTATAAAAGTCCATTCAATGCCCTCTTTCTTGTACTCTTCCTGCTCCAGCACAAACATGTGGTGG
>NC_045745.1:16044463-16055635 GCF_008692095.1 Etheostoma spectabile | reverse complement strand
TGCAGTTTTTCATTGGTGAAGTTGATGCACAGCTGCTCAAAGGTGTTGAACTGAAATGTAAAGTGACAAAACTATAGTCATTTTCACACTCATATCTTCATTACCTTCATTAAGATGAAAAAGATGAAGTTGAATAAATTAATTTGCCTGTATAATATAGATTAAATAAACATAAATAGATTAAGCTCACATCAAAGATCTCAAATCCAGCAATGTCCAGTACACCAATAAAATACTGGCGAGGCTGCCTGGTGTCGAGGGATTGGTTGATCCTCACCACCATCCACAGAAACATCTTCTCATACACTGATTTAGCCAGTGCACCAACAGCATAGTACACCTAAAGAAAATCCAACCTTTAAAGTTACATTAAATAACCCTTATTGTGCACTCAGTTTTGCGTACTGCATTTTTTGTACTTTAGGGGACACCTCCCAATAAATTCAGCTCTTAAGTTTCATTCTTACCTGCTGGACATTTTGTCCTTTGGTGACCCATTCATTTCCTACTTTGACTCTTGGGTGACAGAGACCTTTGATGAGGTCAGCAGAGTTCAGGCCCATCAGATAAGCAACTTTGTCAGCAACTGTTGAGAAATTGTTGTATTAATTCATCAAGGATTTTGCTACTTTTCAAGGTCTTTATGATTCTTTTATTTCTGATTCCTTTAGCACCGTTGGCTGTATTTTGTTTTCATAACATCTCTCACCTTCAGTGCCATCCGCCTCTGCCTGCTCTTCACGCTGCTTGTTCTTGAATTTCATATTTCCATGATGCATGATGGCTCCAGTCATCTTGTAAATGCCATTCTTCTCTTCTTGAGTGAAGCCCAGCACATCAAATGCATCCTGAATGAGAAGAGGGGAATATAATATTTGATGTCTGATGTCTATGACTTTCTGCATTGTATCACGGTTTGCAGTAGAGTGACGGGAGAGATCCGGGCTACAAAGCTGTACTTTTAAGAGTAATATTTTAAACGTGGGAATAACACATGGGAATGTCTTAATGACCATTGTTGGCAAACAAAGCGGTATTTATCATCTTGACAACAACCCCACAGAGGTTAAGTAGCTAGGTTTCCATAACATTCAGTCAGAACTGATGAAGTTCCTCAGATGAGAGACAAAACGTCTTCAGAGCACTTTTTACCAATTCCTGTTTCCCCTGATTTTAGCCCTCCCCTGAATGACAGAGAACCTTCACAGACAGTATGTTAGTGATGGCCAAATGAAGCCTTTTTAACCTGCAAACCATTTTTTCCTTTTACTGAGCCCACTAGATGGCACTCTCTGTTCAACAAAGGGTATGACATGCCATTCCTTGAGCCTTTTTCTTTGAACCAAGAGTGCCATCTTGTTGGCTAAGAAAACGGTTCACAAAGCTTCACATGGCTTTAGTTTGCCATTACTACATTATGGTACATCCCTACTCACATCTGTGGCTATTAGCTCTTCAGAATCATTGATGGAGGCTACTGTTGTCTCTCCTTGGGAGATGAAGGCGTAGTCATAGGGGTTGTTTGTGATAAGCAACATTTCTGAAAAGTAATAGAAACATGTTTCATTTTGTATGCTAGGGATATAGTAATATTACAACTACTAGTTACTTTGCACCATTAACTAGTAGTTACTGGTCCAAAGTATAGTTGTTTTCATTTACCAAGCAGCTCAGGTTTCCTCTGAGACAGGATCTGATAGAAGATGTGGTAATCTCTCTCAGCTTTAAGCTGAAAAGTGACACGGGACTTTTCCAGCAGATCTGTAAAGGAATTTACATTAAGTAACTGTGAAGGTGATCATTGTTTACACTGGAAAAACATATTGAAAGTTTAGAGAAAAGACTGCTTACATGTCTCAATATCAGCTGAGGCCAGCTTTCCACTGGCTGCAAAGTGAATTCGGATGAATTTGCCCTAAAATGTATGACAAAAGAAAAATTAAAAATAGAAAAGGCATGGAGGTGTATATTCATTTGAGTCACATGACAGAAACTTACAAATCTGGAGGAGTTGTCATTCCTTATGGTTTTGGCATTACCAAAGGCCTCTAAAGCTGGGTTAGCCTGAATGATTTGATCTTCCAGGGTACCCTAAAAGATTTGATAAATTGGTCACTATTTGTCTCTACAATTCTAACAAAAATGATGCATTGTGCCGATAAAGGTAAAATGGTGAACCTTTTTCTCAGAGCCTGCGTCCTTCTTCCCGCCTGCAGCTGCGATGCTGGCAAAGTACTGGATGACTCTCTTGGTGTTGACTGTTTTCCCGGCACCAGATTCTCCACTGAAGACACAAATCAGATTGTTTTCATAAATAGACAAATGGGCAACACACAACTAGTCATGTTTTTCATTAATCAGCAAAAATGCATATAAGTAACAATCTGTAAATACTGATACACCTTTTCAGTGGAATACACAGAATTTTCTTTGGGACACGTCTTTTCTAGCCGTGTGCCGCTTGCCGCCACTATGACTGTTACTGTCCATCATTAATATAATCTATCATTATACTTTTTAAAATTCGTTGTTTTGTATTGGCCTATTGCAGCTTATAAAACAGTAGCAAAGTATTACACTAGTGACAGTATTGATGGCTTGTTTCTATCTGAACCATATAACATAAAAACTATCCTGAAGAATACATGCTGAGTGTGGTTTAGTTATTTAGTTTCTTGTCATCAAATCCATAATGTAAATGTTTTTGTTCAGGTATTCCCATCCACTTTGCCATTTAAAACTGTTCACTGATAACATACCACTTAAAAAAAGAGCATATTACTGTGATTTACTGGCGCATATCAGCAAAAAAACTCACAAATACAATTAAATTATTATTATTATGTTCAATGGGTGGCTACTGGATTGCCACTTACTAAAATTCTCACAGCATTATATAATTCTCTATTGCAGTTTAACATAGTCATCAAAACATAACTTACGTAATGAGAATTGACTGATTTTCTCTGTCTGGGAAAGAGAAGAAAGGGTCACTTATGGATTCTGGGATTCCTTGGCATTTTTACACTGTCTGTGAACATATGATAACTGAAAGTGAATTACCAGTAAGCATGTACTGATAGGCATTGTCAGAGATGGAGAAGATATGAGGAGGAGCTTCAGTCCTCTTCTTTCCTCTATAGGCAACAACCACCTCTTGGTTGTAGACTGGCAGCCACTTGTAGGGGTTGACAGTCACACAGAAGAGCCCAGAGTAGGTCTGTAAGAATTATAAAGTGAAAGCAGACGCTTTTAGGATACAGTCACCTTAACCATTGATATATGAATGTAATACAATCTAAGCTTTTAACTTACATAGATCATCCATGCTGCATAACGCTCTTTGAGGTTAAACAGCACAGCGGGCTCATGGAGGAAGGTGAACATCGCCATGTCTTCAATTTTATCAAACTTTGGCGGGTTCTGAGGGTGTACGTCACACTCGTTCACTGTGACAACCTGAAAATGGAGATGGTGAGAATGCTCTTATTTATCCTCTCTGTTGAATCTTAACTTCTGTTTACTAAATGTATTTTGTGTATGAGGGAGCATCATGTCTCTCTGCATAAAAGTCTCTGGTTTCTACTGTTTCATTGATATTTATGACTAAAGGACAAATCCACCTGAATCATCACTCACATTATCGCTGTGTCTTAGTTAGGAAACTAGTTGCATCCATCACTGACCTTCCCTTTTGCAGTCTGAGCAGTGACTTTATCCCCCTCACGGCTGGTAATAGAAGCCTTCACATACTCCTCATCAGTATCAGGAACAAAGCACTCCTTCTTCATGTCAAAGGCACGGGTCTGGGCCTCCAGACGCTCCCTGTCTGACTTTCTCAGGTACGGAGCTGCTGCCCCAAAGTCTTTCATGGCAGCGTCACCCATTTTTCACCTTGTCTACAGAAAAAGTAATCTCAATATAAATTCAGCTGTAATGCATTTATCTAAAGGCAACTACAGGATACAAAGAATGCCTATGCCAGTATAGAGTTATTTTTTTTATCCCAACATCATGAAATTCACTGTTTTTAAATCAAACACATTTTAATTTTTCAGATGCTCTTACCTTACCAATCCCTACTGCAAAGACTGAGGTGTGATGGTCCTAAGGAAATAAATAACAGAAGCTGATGAGGCTAGTCTGCAGTCCACATTAACACAGGTAATGCTTTAGAGTCAAAAGTGTGGTGTGTGATGTGTAAGCCATTGTTCCTGGACCTTACCTTGAGATAGAATGGTGACCTATTGGGGGTTTCACCATGAGTTATCTTTATAAACAAATCCTCTCTACCAAATATGGAGGAGCATTCAGGGTCCAGGAATGTTATTGTGTCTGCGTTGGGTTGGGGGTACATAAAAGGGAGGGGTTAATGAGTGGAGGAGAGCAATATAGAAATCAGGAGGTCAGAATCTTATCAGAGATGGGGTCCCCTGACAAAGCCATATTAGGAGCTCCATGTACTGCAATGATTAATCATAGGTATCCTCAAGCAGCCAGGGGACCACAACTCAATCTTTAAATAGACCAGGGAGGAATTCCTTTCTCATCATCCTTTAAGTCTGCTTCTGTTACAGGAACAATACATGATGTACTGAGCAGAAGCATTCTCACTTTAGACAAGCAACACTCATACTGGTAAAAAACTGTTTAAATGTATTTAAATGGTGTATGATTTATACAGATATGGTGATATTCCCAACTTCAGGATGTCAAAAACTTTCCATTTTTATTTAAAGTATTTATTTGTTAAATCTTTAGGCAAGTCAATCCAATATGATCACTGATAAAGTAGCTATCAGTGGGCAAATGCCAATTGTACCAGTATTAACAAAAATTAAAGAAAACATCCTTAAAATATGTTTCTATACAATTCCATAGTAAGTCAATTAAAATGTCTAAAAAAGGACGAGACCTGTCATATGTTTTGTTGAGTTATGTACTACTAACATTATCTAAAATGTTTCCAACAATGTTCAAACCCGGAGGAATCTGTGATTCTATCCTATCTCTTACATTTGGTCGCCTGTGAATGATGTCATATAACCTCTAACCCTTGTAGTTGCTCAGACTTCCAGAGAAAACAAAACAGAAAGTTAAAAAACATGTCTTAAAGCCACACTATGTAACTTTTCCCGCTTCAGTCCCTCTACAGGTTGGAAGCGGAATTTTCCCATTTTGAATGCAGAAGTGCCGTTCACCCTGTTACTAATTGAATCACTGAAATGATTTTGGAAACATTATTTTAAGGTACAAAAAGTTACATAGTGTTGCTTTAAATTGACTATGTTATGTGTTTCTGTTATGTTACTTTGTTGTCGTTACTTTCAGTTTGTGTTGATTCTAGCGGTCGCTTTGGACAAAAGTGGTAGTGTATTTATCACACCTGCTGTCGAAAAGGTCTTTTCTATACGGTGCTGCATTGCCCACTGTAGATTACTGAGTTAATGTTACCGGGGAGTCATATGAGTGGGTTTTAAATAATTAAAAACTGTAATTGCCTCCATCTCTTAAAAGCCCGACAGAAGTTGACTCACGTAACCACCCGTTGTTTCACTTTCCCTTTTATCTTTTAGTTCTTCTTCGTTTAATTTTTTTATTTTCTGTGATGATCCTACCTCAGTATCAGCCATAACCACAGCAGATAACTTCTAAAATAACATATTAAATACAATTAGGCTCACATAAAGACATCTCCTGCTACCTTTTACCTTGCTAAAAAGCCTGGATACACTAACACAGGCCTTTCCGGTGATACAAAGAAATCTGTGACCCTTTAGAGTGCGTTACTTTAGCGCAGTCTACCTGCTGCAAATCATTCTGTGACTTCACGGGAAAAATCTGACCCAGGTAGATGCCTTAAAAAAACTGTATCAAAATAGCGTTCTTTTCACTGTTAGTCTTGTTAGTCTCGTGCTGTTACAGGTCAGTTAAAACCATCAAAATGGCAGAGCTTCAGAAACATTAATAAGTCATTTTAAGTTATGAATTCTATATCTGTTTAATTTTGTATAATTTCAAAATAATTGAGAAATCATCACATTACATTCTAACTACATATTTTTGCATTTAAACTTTTAAATAATAAAGGAGTTGAAGAATGAAAAAGAAATAAGTACACATCAATGTATGTATCAATGCATTGTGGAACAGAAGCAAAAAACAAAAGCATAGTTCAGATTCTTTGCACGCTTTACAATAATGCAGAGAATTTTATAAATGTAAACTATTGGTATTGTCTAAACACAAAGCAAGACGCAGAATTTATCTGAAAAGATTTTACAGGGAAGAATGTCATGTATGGGTCTCCATTACCCAGAAGGCTAAAGTGAAATCACAGTGAGTCATTTGTAACACGTTGTGTTTAGTTATCATAGAATGGACTTTGCTGTAACATAAACAGCCATCAGATACCAAATGGTTCGGTCTACAGAACATTTGTCTCTGAGATTAACCAGGCGGCAAGTGCGAGGCACACATTCAGAGGTCTGCCACAGGTGACATGCTTGAGATTCACTGAAAGACAGTAATGACACGCAATAGAGGGCTATGTCAGTATGATATGCTCCAATACGATGCCAAGGTCACTGTGGAAGCCTTCTCCCATTATGAGTCAGCAGCCAGTGAAAGCTGGCCCCTCAGTTACAGTCCCTTAGGGACAAAGATAACTGTGTGAAATTCCTGTTTAGCAGACTGCAATGATCTAGGAGAACAGCCACAAAGGCTTTCTGGATCCCGCCTTTGCCTGCATCTAGGATCAGTTGTAGCAGATGATGGCCTCACACTGGGTTCTGTCTCACATAAATACACTGGGAGTGACAGTTGTATTCCACAGCACATCAGCTTCGAACATTCCATTTAAAATGGCCCCCCTATGTGGACCCTGCCGAGCTGCTTCACAGAATGTTTTAATTCTAGTCATAATTTTTTTAGTGTTTGAAATCTACTGGTTAAAAGTTTGTTTATTCATCTACCAACTGCTCACCCTTAGGTGCTGTTCATCAAGAGGATTTTTATACTCCAAAACATATTTTGATTTACATTTTATGACCTAACCCACTATTTTAATAACACATAATCAATAAACAACATACGGTTTAATTTTCTATAGCAACTAAAATGCACAGCCAGTCACTAGCACCAGTAATAATTACAGCCCCTTCAGAGGTTAAGAGATAAAAGGAGGGTCAACAGCTGCTGACAAGTGCTGAGATTATTTCCATTCTGATAGTTTCCCGGGCCTGTTACTGACAGCTGGCGTCAGGGTGCCAAATGGAAGTGAGAGATGCCATGCCCCTGCTAAAGAAGTGAAGATAACACTGACTTTACAGGTCAAACTTCTTTTCATTAAAGGAAACATGATTCAAATGCTTTGTTTATGTCAAAACAAATAAACAATGTCACCACATATATTTCACTAATTACAAACTGGGGAAGGATATTTAGATGGAGCAATTTTGCTGCATGTCTCTGGTCTTTGGCCACCTACTCATTACATCAGCAACTCTCTAAGGCAATTTTTTATCAGGAAGTTTTTTTCTAATTTTACTTGACTTCATCACTACTTAAAGGTGTGTTCTTTCCTCTGCTTTTACTGTAAAGCACTTATAAAAGTGCTACATAAATAATTATTATTATTTTTTAGTCACTAAATTGTTTATACACTATGTTAGTTTATGTAAATCAAATCACATTAACATTGAGTAAAACTGTTTTAAAGTTTAAAGTTTTTGGTTTTTCTTTTAATTTATGCAATTAACAACTAAATAATGATGCAGCTAAATATGATACTATGAAAATGATCATAATCATGACAAATCTTTATAAATAAGGAATTTTATGCTTTATGCTATGTTGCTGCGGTTGCCGGAGAATAATAACTGAAGAATCAGAGGAATTTACCGTGGAGAGACTTGAGTGTGTAAAATATTTTATAAACTGGCTTTAAACTGAGTCACCAGGCCAGTCGGGGGTAGTAGTAAATGGTTGTTTGTATAAAAACATTATGACAGTGTCAAAGATGATTGCTTTTAACTTCTGAGATTAGACTTTAAGCATCATGTACCATATTAAAGATGGTCTAATTATAGAGGCAGTGAATTGTTTCATCTTTGGTCAGTATTCTTATTCGTTCAAACATGGGCTCATATGTCCTGTTAATCATGCTGATAATCCTCAACACATACTGTCTGTATGTGGTGCACCTTTTTAAACATGGGTGTGAATTTGCTCTAATTAGTTAATGGATACCTGCTTGTCCTCTCAGGGAGTGAGGGACATGACATGTAATAAGAGAAGAGATAGGACCCCTTGAATTTCACACAATGGGAATCTACGGCCCCCCTCTCCTCTCTCCTCCTGCCCCAAATCTTTACGTAGTCTCCAACAGCAGCAACAAAGACTGAGACCCAGCACCATTGGTAAGGCAAAGCTTTAGACAAACATGTAAGGATAGTTCTCTTAGTACAGGTTATAAAAGAACATTAATAATTATAATTTGTAGTTTTCTCTTGATGTATTTCAGTATATGAACTAGATATTTCATTATTGATTCATTGAAATCCTTCCTAGCTCTGTGGAGGAACAGGCAGGCTTGGACAGTTATTTACTGAGCAGCTGCTAGTGATTATGCATGGTATTATGTAGGCCTGAGTATGAGCATTGGTTTATTGTTGACATTGTGGCCGAGGCTCGTGGGCTTTCTTTAACTCTATTTTAAGAAAAAGGGATTTGTTTTATCTCTCTCTATTTTAGAATGCACCCCACCTCAACTTCTCACTTTTAGGCCCTCTGCCACCCCGATTCATTGGTTCCCTTGAGGTTTCTTGATTAGGCCTTTGTTCTTCCTGATTCCTCATACCACTAAACACTGACGCTTGGCTTACATCATAATTTATCTCAAAGCATTTGAATCAATTTAACTCTTCTATTTGTAATTCGCAATAAACCTAATATTTGTAATTTGCAATGGAACTTCTTTGGCGCTACTGACCAGTCAGTACTTAAGTTACATTGAATTCAGTATTTTCTAAACAGTGTTCCATGAACTTACTAATTTCTTTTACATAATTTCTTAAATGAAAGAATACAATGTTGGGCAACAGGTTGATGAGATTTTATTAAGCACTACAGGTTGTGAATAGTTATAGTTCAGGCTATCTAAACGAGGCTATTTAAACGCATAATTTTACAAGAAAAAGTTGTAATATTTCAAGAATAAACAAAAAAAGAATAGGTTGGTTTTGAATCATAAATTGATTGGATCACATGTGAATGTTTTAACATTTACATGTGCTACAAGAGTACATATGCTGCTGTAGCCTACTGTAGTTTCAATTTTCCACCTCCGGTGAAGGGAACAACCCTGACAGACTGTTCTCATCTGTTTGCTACGAGATAATATGAAAATATATATATATGTTTCACATAAATCATGATGTCATTCCTACGATATTGTGATTTTATTCTAACTAAATTACAACTTTATTCTCACAATCTCAGATTTTGTTTCCCCTCCTATTGGACCAATACTCTGTCGTAGATCTAAGGTAAAAGGATTTCTTCAGGCTCCGAAGCTTCACTCCTCATCAAAGCCTTTCTGTTAAAGCCGTTGAGGTTGGAAAGAAAGAAAAAGAGAAAAAGCTGTTAGTTCTTCAGATTAGTATTGCTTCAGTGCCACAAAGCAATGCATTAATTTACACACTTATATAAACCAACATTTATTTGTACTAATTCTTGTGAAATCCAGTCAACAGAGGGCAGCATGTGTAAGGCTCAGATGATGTGCATGCTTCAAACCTTGGAGCCAGCATCACGGCTCTTCGCCCGCAGCTTGTTGACCTGAGACTCAGCAATGTCAGCTCTTTCTTCAGCTTCTTCCATCTCATGCTGTAGTTTGCGGAACTTGCCAAGATGAACATTAGCCTGTTCCTCCTGTTCAGGATAAATAAAAGATATATAGATACACATTGACGAGGGAAGAAGCCAAATAAAGACCTCACTTCACACTTACAGCCTCCTCAGCAGCTCTCTTGTAGGCTTTTACTTTCAGCTGCAGCTTATCTACCAAATCTTGGAGTCGGGCAATATTCTTGCGATCCTCCTCAGTCTGAGAAAATAAGACACAAGGTTACAATGTTAATGTCCTTTAAAAGGACTTTAACCACACATGCAGATTAATGAAGCTAGCTACATGCTACAAACCTGATAGGTAAGTTCTTTGATACGGCGCTCATATTTACGGACGCCCTTCACCGCTTCAATGCTTTTTTTCTGCTCCATTTCCACCTCATTTTCCAGTTCCCTCACCTGGTCAAGGACAATATTCTTTAGATAACAATCCCAATAACTTATTCAACACGACTGCTAAGAAACAAACAGACATCACAAACTGAAAAGAATTACTCACCCTGGCCTCAAGCTTCTGCACCTGCTTCTTGCCTCCCTTCATGGCGATCTGTTCAGCTTCATCCAGACGGTGCTGCAGGTCTTTGATGGTTTGCTCCATGTTCTTCTTCATACGCTCCAGGTGAGCACTGGTGTCCTGCTCTTTCTTCAGCTCCTCTGCCATCATGGCAGCATCAGTAATGGCCTTCTTGGCCTTCTCCTCAGTGTTTCGGCACTCTTGCACTGCATCTTCTACTTCTGTCTGAAGTTGGACTGTATCAGCCTCCAGCTTCTTCTTGTGATTCATCAGGCTGGTGTTCTTTATAGTAAAGGTAATTCTGTTATACAATGTACTAAAAAGGAACATGTAAAATATTTTTTCCCAAGTTTAGAAGTCTAGCAACTGCCATACCTGTGAGTGCAGTAGCTGCACCCTCTCACTAACGTCCAGCAGCTCTTGCTCAGCAAGTTTGCGTCCTCTCTCAGTTTGCTCCAGAGCAGACCTGAGCTCCTCCACTTCGGCCTGAAGAAGGGTGTTGCGTCTCTCAACTATGGCATTGTTTTCTTTCAGATCATCATTGTATCGAAGAGAGTCATCTAACTGGAGCTGAGCATCCTGAAAAAAGGTTCAAAGCCTCTGGTTACAAAGATACCATAGTAATGATGCCAGCAAAAATGAGAGGCATGTTCCCTTTTTTACCTTGAGATGTGCATGAACAGATTTGAGGTGTTTCTGGGCCTCAGCTGCTTGCCTGTTGGCCTGGCTTAGCTGGATCTCCATCTCAT
>NC_045745.1:16042878-16044442 GCF_008692095.1 Etheostoma spectabile | reverse complement strand
TCTTCAAACGGAGAGCCTCATTCCTGCTGCGACACTCAGCCTCAAGAGAGCTCTGCAGGGTGTCTATCATCCTCTGCAAGTTCCTCTTGCACTGCTCCATCTCCTCATCTTTCTCAGCTAGTTTACGCTCCATGTCTGCCTTCATTTGGTTGAACTCAAGCTGGGCTCTTAGAATCTTACCCTCTTCATGCTCAAGAGTACCCTAAGATCAGTGGTGGAAGAAGTATTCAGATCCTCTACTTAAGTAAACGTTCTAATACCACACTATAAAAGCACTCTGTTACAAATAAAAATCCTTCATTGAAAATGTTAATTAAGGGTTAAGTATGTAAGTATCATCAGGAAAATATACTATTAAAAGTAAAAGTATTCAATGCAGGAAAACCCTCACATTTTAGAAACTGGATTGATAAAAACGAGAAAACTGTGTTAAATAAGCTAATCATTTCAGCTGGACTTGTAGGCCATTATATTGGTAGGTAGTTTAATTTATAATAAAACATAGTGTTTTATAAACTACAGTACATGTGTTTTGTGTGCAAAAAATCGTAATTTGTAAAGTAACTAGTAACTAAAGCTGTAGTGGAGTAAGAAGTACAATATTTCTAGAAGTAGAAGTAGTAAGAAACTGAGGATTTGAGGTTTTAGTCTTACCTCTGCTTCCTCAAGGGCAGACTGAATCTCACTCTTTTCCTGCTCTATCTGCTTACGGACTTTTTCCAATTCATGAACAGTTTTTCCTCCCTCACCAAGTTGCTCAGTGAGGTCAGAAATCTCCTCTGTGAATGAAAGTAATTGTACTTAATTTGGCACCTGCGATGTGTATTGATTGTTTGGACACATTAAGTGATACATATTACCCTGAAGATTCTTGTTCTCTCTCTTCATTGTCTCCAGTTGGTCTAGACATTCTTCATAGGAGTTTTTTAATTTGAAGAGCTCAGTGCTCAGTGACCTGGCTTCCTTCTGAGAGCTCTCCAACTCACACTGACACTCCTCATATTTCTGTTTCCACTCAGACAAGACCTGGACATTGAGACACAAGTTTTACAATTTTAAGTTCATATCACCACGTCAAGCTCTCTACAGTTTTGGCAAAGGTGATCATTTGAGGAGACTCTATTTGCAATGTAACAATATTTTGAAACCCCAGGTTTTTGATGATTAGAAAATACTGATGTACTTTGTCAAAGTTTCTTTGCTTCTTGTCCAGAGCAGCAGCAGCAGAATTAGACCTCTCCACATCCACCATGAGATCTTCAATCTCATTCTGCAGCCTGTGTTTGGTCTTCTCCAGAGACGAGCATTTAGCATTCACTGCTTCCACAGCCTCCTCAGCATCCTGCAGACGCTGAGCCAGCTTCTTTCTAAAAAACAAAACAAGTTCTAAATTTAGGCGGTTGAGATGACTTGCAGCAAAGGAGCCCTGCATAAGTACATAAAACAAATATATAAAACATTGTATATTGGGGCAAGCTGTCTGAGCCTCCTACAGCTTTCCAAATAGACTTGATTTTTACATGAATAATTTCACATCTACGGCTGCCATATTCATACAAGCACA
>NC_045745.1:16009310-16042868 GCF_008692095.1 Etheostoma spectabile | reverse complement strand
GAGGCTGACTTTCACTGCGGTTTGTTGCCTTTAAAGGAAACTCAAAAGTTTTGCGTAATGGCTGATTATCCCATGGACTATCATGAGAATGATTGCTAGTCATTTTATTTTTTATTCAAACTATTCTGCCTCAGTGTCAGCATTTCCATTCTCAATCCCATTGCCTTTTACATACATCTGTGACCCTCTTATGAGGAAGGAAACTTTAGTTTGAAAGCGTGAGGGCCTTTCAATGCCAGACTTGAAAATCAAGATGTGTCCACAGATAAGAGTGGCCCAAGCTGTATACAGTAAATACATCAGATGCATTTGATCTTATCAACACTGTGGGCCTGGAGGCAGTGTTTCACTACTCCAAATAACAAAATCATTGGAGATAACAGTTTTGCTGTGAAACAGGCTGCAATGTAATTGCACAGGGGAATTTTCACCGTCAGTTTAAATCCACAAAAAGTGCTTGTTTTTGCCACTGACAGGCTTAGATAAGTGTCTGACAACCTCATTTAAAGATGATAAAGTCCAGTCCTGAAATTTAGCAAGAGGTGACAACGGTGAAAAAAGAGAGGAGTGCCGGGGAGAGTTTGTTGTGTTGGAGTACAGAAAGCGTAATGTGTGTTTTAAAGTGTTGTTTGAAAGATTTTCAATGAAATCAAGGGTTGTGTTTACAAATTGTGGCAAGAAATCGGCAAGCAACACTGTACGCAGCTTTCATAGACCACCTTTGTTGGATATGAACTATAGTTGTGGGTAGTTATGCTAAAATTGATCCTAACACACCGGTCCATACATCCGGTCTTAGGTAACTATTTTGACCAGGATGACTACTGCCAGCCATAGAGGAGAAAACACATTTTCCTAAATAAAAATACTGTTCCAAGAGCGGAGAGCTGCAGGAGGAACGAAGGGAATGTTATTAGCTAAAGTTACCGTGTTGACCTAGCATCAGTACTCATAAAAGCATGTCAGGATAACGGCGACTGCTACTGATTTCGATAATGTAGTCAGACGCTCATAATGACAATCTGAGCATCAGTAGCAAAACAGCATTTTAAGTTGATATACATTGACAGTGACCATTGCCCCATGTGTTTTCTTTGGAGCCCAGTTCGCGGCTACCAGCTGCCGGTCTCTCGCTTAAAAGTGGACAATTTAAACAATTCTTGTTCCTTGTCACTTAGACACAAACTCATGGAAAATAGTTCTAGCTCTCTGGCCAAGTCTGCTCTCTGTTTCTCCACTTTGGCTCGGGCAGCTCGCTCTGCCTCAAGCTCTTCTTCCAGCTCCTCTACACGAGCCTAGTAGAACAACATGTTTAAATGCGGCAATACTTTGGGAAAATGTTATTTTATGTAATTCATTCACAGTTACAGGTTGAAAAAAAAAAAAAAGGTTTCTCTTGACGTTTACTTCTCTTGAAGGCTTTATCTTACATAATATTTTGGATTAATGTCCTTGTATATACTAGACTCACTTGGCCTCCTCCAGTTCCTCGGTTCTCTGGATGGCATCAGTTTCGTACTTGGTTCTCCACTGAGCCACCTCAGAGTTGGCCTTGGACATGTTGCGTTGCAATTCAGCCTTGGCCTCCTGCTCCTCCTCATACTGCTCCCTGAGCAGGTCACAGTCATGTCGAGCAGACTGCACTGCGTGGGCTAACGCATTCTTGGCCTGGATAAATATTGATAATGTGTGTATTTCTCTTGGACATACAACTAGTTTTGATACAAAGAGATAAAATAATACATTTTGGCATTTTCATACCTTTATTTCCTCCTCTAGTTGTCTTTTTAGATCTTCAAGTTGTTGATTGTAGGAATTCTTTCCTCTGGTCAGCTGAGAAATAAGAGATTCTTTCTCCTCCAGCTGTCTTGAAAAGTCATCTAGAGAGGTAAAATATATTTTAGAATTGCATTGTTGCACATTAAACTAATTTATTATTTCATGTGCAAATAGTACCACTGACCATTCTCAGCTTGAAGCTTGGCTTTCTGGGTGGTGTAGTCACTAATGGATCTCTGATATTCATCACACCTAGTCCTGTATTCATTCATTTGATCCTCCAAAGTTCTGCAGGTCTTTTCCAAGTTAATCTTATATAGGAAATATACCATATAGTTCACAGGCATTGTTTACTACTTTACAACATTAGACATCTCTAGACATGCATTCACTACTTTGCTGATTTGAGGGATAGAAGTCTTAATGTTAAATCTAGCTTGTCTCGTCCACCTATAATACTAATACCACCTTCTAAATAGAACAACAAATTTAAGGTGGAGGTGTTCATGTTCACAGTTCACAATCATCATTTAGTTAACTACCAGGTTGTCAGTTCCACCAGTGTGAAAAATTTACCTGAGCAACTTGATGCACACATACCTTAGACTTAGCTACGTGTTCCATATTGGAGACCACGTCATCCAGCTCCAGTCTGAGCTCGCTCTTCTCCTTCTCCAGTTTCTGCTTGACTCTCTGCAGGTTATCATCTGCTCTCCAGGTCAGCCACACTGTCAGCTTGTTTCTTCCTGAGTGTGGCAGCAGTGGCTTCATGCTGCAGAGTGCCTCTTCAAGGTCTCTGCGAAGTTTCAGGAACTCAGCTCCCTCTTCTTGTTCATTTCAATCTGGGCAGATGTTTCCACCAGCCTCCTCCAGCCTCTCACTGATCTCCTCTAGCTCTCTGCCAAGTCTGCTCTCTGTTTCTCCACTTTGGCTCGGGCAGCTCCTCTGCCTCAAGTTCTTCTCGCATCCTCTACACGAGCCTAGTAAACAACATGTTTAAATGCGGCAATACTTTGGGAAAATGTTATTTTATGTAATTCATTCGCAGTTACTAATTCACATTTGTACCTGCAGCTCTTTTATCTTCTTCTGGAGTTGAATGGTTATGGCCTGTTCATCTTCAATTTTGCTGTTTAGCTGGCTGACTTCAAAGTCTTTTCTGCAAAATTTAGTTTGATTAGTGATAGCCAAAATGAAACTGCATTCACAATATTATATGACCATACTGAATGAACAATGTAATGATGAATTTTGTACTTTTTCAGGCGCTCCTCCAGCTGTTGCTTGTCATTTTCTAAATCCATTACAGTCTCCTGGTTCAACTTTAAGTCTCCCTCCAGCTTTCTCTTAGATCTTTCAAGGTCCATTCGAATCTTCTTCTCTTGCTCAAGAGATCCTTCAAGCTTAATGCAAATACATTTGATTACAACATTTGTGAATCATTTTATTTGTAATTCTTACAATATCATCTAAATAATACAGTTTTGATATGGATTCTTACATCATCTACTTGCTGCTCCAGCTTAGTCTTGGCCTTGGTCAGAGTGTTGACTTTGTCTTCTTCACTCTGCAGATCATCCAGTGTTTGCTGATGAGCTTCCTGTAAGGCTTTCTTTTCTTTGGTCAACTTAGCAATGATATCATCCAGAGCAGCCATCTCTTCAGCCAGGTTCTTCACCTGTGAACCAAGAAAATATGATTTACTGGATGCCTTGTTAAGTTGCTGATCTGAAACAAATTAAGGTTAAGTTAGATATCACACTGTACCTTGTTTTCTGTGGCGTGCTTCTCTTTCTCCACTTTAGCCAGAGTTAACTCTAAGTCATCAATATCTTTCTTCAGCTCAGAGCACTCATCTTCCAGCTTCCTCTTCTTAGCAGTCAGTTCAGCATTCATCTCCTCCTCATCCTCCAGTCTTTCTGTCAGCTCTTTGGCTTTTGCCTCCAGCTGAATCTTGTTTTTGATCAGCCCCTCACATCTTTCTTCAGCATCACCAAGATTATCTTGCTCCTGTTATAATTTAAAGTCACAGCATTATGGATTGGCAGACTTGGTATGATTTCAATATTATTTGAATTGCTCACAGATTTTAACATTTCTAACATACAGATTGAACTTGGAGCTGCAGGTCATTCTTCTCTTGAAGAAGAGTGACCGTTTTTTCTTCAAGTTCCAAACATTCAATCTCATTAGCATATACCTTAATGACGTGTTCAAAGGAAAATGTCAGTATAGTGGCATTCTCACCGCTTGAACTTGAAGTTGCAGGTCATTTTTCTCCTGAAGAAGAGATACCATTTTCTCCTCTAGTTCTTTTCTCCGAGCTTCAGATTTTGCATAAGCCTCTTTCAGCTTCAGGAATTCTTCCTTCATGTTGGCCATCTCCTTTTCTGCTTCAGCAGATCTCAACAACGGTTTGATCTTGAAGAACAGCTTCATCCAGGGCCAATTCTTGACCCCCATAAATGAACGGACATTCCATTGGATCACTAATAATGCTTCTCTGCGTTCCACCATCTTCTGATACTCAATACGAGACAAAAGACCACGGGATCTGGCTTGAATACCAGTGATGATTTTGGAGAGACGCTCATCTCTCATCTCCTCAAGCAGACCCAGCAAACCAGCCTTAAAGAACACCTAACAACACAATTGGGTATTTACGTTTTGGCTTCTTCTTCATCTCTTACTGGGATATTTCAGTAATCTCAATATGAGAACAACTTTAGATGATACCTTGGTATGTCCAAACTTGTACTGATTGTGATCAATATCCAGAGAACCCAGAAGTTTCTCAGCTCCCTTCCTGCTGTCCATGAACTGACCCTCAGGGATGGCAGCAGGATTCAGGATGCGATATCTGGGAAACAAAAAACAAAAAGTATTTTGGAGAATAATATTTAACTTCTGTTATAAATGACACAGTATTTGACTTATTGAATAATACCTCTGTTTGAAATCTCCATAAAGGATCCTGTTGGGGAAGCCCTTTCTGCAGATCCTGATGCCTTCCAGTACACCGTTACAGCGCAGCTGGTGCATCACCAGAGGGTTCTCCATGGCCCCAGGAGTCTTGGTCTCATTGGGGATGATGCAGCGAACAAAGTGAGGGTGAGTCGACCTCAAGTTGGTCATCAGCTTGTTCAGGTTTTCCTTTAATATGATAAAGCATACATTTATAAATACTGGCTTTTTCAGCATCAACATTATGCAAAATACCACAATGTCATACACAATACCCTATGAAGAGCTGACACAGTCTGAAATGATGATCCTTTCTTCTTCTTCTCTTTTTTGACTTCATCACCCAAAGCTGTTAAAAAAAAACTTGAAAATGTAACCTTATAGCTAGACAAAAAATAAATATTGAATTTCCAATCAAGATAATCATGTTAGGGTACCTGCTTCTGCTCCAGCATAATTTACAAAGAGGACAGACAACACCTTGAGATTAGACTTCTGGTAGAGTCCTACAACGGTCTCATTCAGAGGATCCTTGTTCTTCACCAGCCAGTTGTTGATATTATAATCAACAGTTCCAGCATAATGCATCAGGGCAAAATGGGCCTCTGGTTTCCCTTTAACAACTCTGGGCTTCTGGAAGTTGCCAGATTTTCCCAGATGATTGTCATAGAGCTTAGTTTTAAAGGTGGTATCAGAGGCTTTGGGGAACATGCACTCCTCTTCAAGGATGGACATAATACCCATGGGCTGAAGGGACAAAAATAGGAGTTGTTTAAAAATTAATCATAATATTTTCAATAAATCATCATGTAAGGCTAAACATAGTGTAGTCGCTCACCTTTTCAATTAGGTCAATGCAGGCCTGCAAGTCCATACCAAAATCTATGAAGGTCCATTCAATGCCCTCTTTCTTGTACTCTTCCTGCTCCAGCACAAACATGTGGTGGTTGAAAAACTGTTGCAGTTTTTCATTGGTGAAGTTGATGCACAGCTGCTCAAAGGTGTTGAACTGCAAAGAGAAAATATGTAGGATTTTCTATCTATTTTGTTGAAAGAGGGCAGGTTAATTGTGAACTAATAAGATCATTTACATCAAAGATTTCAAATCCAGCAATGTCCAGGACACCAATGAAGTATTGGCGAGGCTGCTTGGTCTCTAGTGACTGGTTGATTCTTATCACCATCCACAGGAACATCTTTTCATAAACAGCCTTGGAAAGAGCTCCAATTGCATAGTTCACCTGGAAAAAAAGACAACATATCTATTACAAAGCATAGAAATGAATACAGATTTTTTTCATGCAAGATTTTTAGCCTCTGTAGATGTTGCCATATACTGAAGAAAACAGAATGTATTCCTTTATTGGTTATAGAACCTTTATGTATAATATTTAAGTTGACTTTGTTTGTACTTCTTACTTGAGCAACACTTTGTCCCTTGGTGACCCACTCATTCCCTACTTTGACTCTTGGGTGACAGAGACCCTTGATGAGGTCTGCGGAGTTCAGGCCCATCAGATATGCAACTTTGTCAGCATCTGAATAAGGAAAGTGAATTATGTAAGGCCATTGTCTATCTTTGTTGGTTCTGGACCAGCATGACAAACGGAGCTTCTCTCACCTTCAGTGCCATCAGCCTCTGCCTGCTCTTCACGCTGCTTGGTCTTGAACTTCATGTTGCCATGATGCATGATGGCACCAGTCAGCTTGTACACAGAGTTCTTTTCCTCTTGTGTAAAGCCCAACACATCAAAGGCACTCTGTGGAGGAGCACATGATAACTCCTCAAGATTTGTGCACGTAAAATAGTTTTGATCTAAATTCTAAATTTGGGACTCAAAAAATTCTAAATCCTTAAAAGCTACCTTAACATCTATGCTGTACTCGGTGAACAAACTGTCCAATAAGAAATGAACAACTTCATTGTGAGTAGTCTGACGTCAGAATGCAACTGTCCAGTCTGAGCATAAATTGTGTGATCAGCGCAACACACACAGAGAGCCTAATGAAAGGTCAGAAACTGCCTACTACTTTGTACCTGTATGTGTGAAGTCCTAAATGAAAAAATGCAGCCCCCTCATTTATCAGTGGAGCCAGTGAGTTGACAGGGGGGGTCCAGCAAAACAACAGAAAAAAGTTGAATCTGGTTCAAAGGAATGTGCATTCCCTGTAGACCACTTTAAAATCTGAGCGCCTTATTTGTACCGTACTTTATTTTTACCTTGTGATCGTTTTGATAAAAGTTTCTAGAGTTGTAAAATCCTGTCTCTGAGTATTATAAACAGCTAAGAAGCTTTTGATAAGTCTTTGAACATATTCATCTGTTACTCCAACTGGACTTTCTGGATTGCATTTCACTGTCTCACCGGTACCTTAACCAACATATAACCCTGCATTGTTTGAACACTGGCTTGTTTTTGCAATGAAACCTGTGCAACTCATGACTCATGTCACTGACATCTGTTGCCATCAATTCCTCTGCATCATCAATGGAGGCCACTTGGGTTTCCCCCTGAGAGATGAAGGCATAGTCGTAGGGATTGTTTGTGATCAACAGCATCTCTGGAGGACAGAGAGAGAGTGTCAAAGTCAGACAGATGGAGACACAAGTGCAATAACAAGCCAATGACAGCCAGGGTTTTAATTTTTTTCACTTTTTCTTTTCATGGTGGCCAACTACCACTGAGGCACAAATGAGTCACAGCCGTGTACTAACCAAGCAGTTCAGGCTTCTTATTGGAGAGAATCTGGTAAAAGATGTGGTAATCTCTTTCAGCCTTGAGCTGGAAAGTCACACGAGACTTCTCCAGAAGGTCTGAAAAGTGAAAAATACAAGTAAGAAAAAACGTTATTTGTCTAGATCTATGTTGTAAAACATAAATAAAATACTATAAACAGTATTAGTGTATGTTAGATAAGTTTGATCTTACATGTTTCAATATCAGCAGAGGCCAACTTTCCCCTGGCATCAAAATGAATCCGGATGAATTTACCCTGAAAATGTATTGTAGTTTATAGTTTGTATTTTAAAGGAAAACCTTGATATCTGCTACTGCCGCTGTTTACATGGAAACTTACTAATAAATTTCACAGTTTAGTCACACAAAAATTAGAGACTCACAAATCTAGAGGAGTTGTCATTCCTGATGGTCTTGGCATTCCCAAAGGCCTCCAGAGCAGGGTTAGCCTGGATGATTTGATCCTCCAGGGTACCCTGTCAAAAGGGAACATTATACATGCTCAATCTGTAATAAATGTTTAAAGCTACACAGCAAGACTTTAGCAGCCTCTGCTGGCAGTTTTTGAAACTGAGCAAGGAATTATGCAAATGTATTTACCCAATTTAGTTAAAGTGGGTAAGAGTTGATAGATAGACGACAACTTCCACAACTCACACATTTGACAGAGTTTATTTATTACCTTGTCCTTGGCATTGGGGTCTTTCTTTACACCGCTAGCTGCAATACTAGCAAAATACTGGATGACTCGCTTTGTGTTGACAGTCTTTCCTGCACCAGATTCTCCACTGCAATTGACAAGTCAGTGATCAATATTTACAGTAGCATAATGTAGAATGATATTTTATATCAGAGCATTTAGTGTCATATATGATTTTCAAGAATGAGACATTACATACGTGATCAAAATGGACTGGTTTTCACGGTCTACAAGAACAAATTTGCAGAGAGTACAGTTTTGTGAGTATCAAGATTCAGCATAGTTACAGTACACGTAAGAAAAGTTATCTAAATTTAGTAGGTTGTACCTGACAGCATGTACTGATAGGCATTGTCAGAGATGGAGAAGATATGAGGAGGAGCTTCAGCCCTCTTCTTTCCTCTATAGGCAACAACCACCTCTTGGTTGTAGACTGGCAGCCACTTGTAGGGGTTGACAGTCACACAGAAGAGCCCAGAGTAGGTCTGTGAATCACAGAAAAAATATATCTGTGTTCACAACAACCATTTGTAATTTAAAACTTTATGTTTTTATATATTGATCATTTCAGCTTTTTGACACACTATTTTCTCTTTCGTGTACTTTTGACTTTTTAGTCCATTATTTTGTTTTTGTTAAAGATTTAGAACTAGTGCCAATATTTATTTAAGAATAGGAGCTAAATTAACCATGATCTCATCTTCTACAAGTGTAAACATACTGTTTTATCACATTCAGCAAACCCCGCTTTGAGAGGTGTACAGTAGAGTTTATTGACAAATCTTTTTCATATGATTGTAGTCTACTCACATAGATCATCCATGCTGCATAACGCTCTTTGAGGTTAAATAGCACAGCTGGTTCATGGAGGAAGGTCAACATGGCCATGTCCTCAATCTTGTCAAACTTTGGAGGATTCTGTTGCAGAACCTGGGACTCTTTGACCACCACAGTCTGAGGAAAATAATACAGTTTTCCTGATTAATACGTAATAGTCACATTATCAAGGGTTCAAATCTGACCCGAGGCCCTTTGCTTCATGTCATCCCCCCTCTCTCTCCCTCATTTCCTGGCTCTGTTCAGTTGTTATAATAAAGGGAAAAAAAAAACAAAAAATATCTTATAAGTAAGTAAGCCAAACATTAAAAAAAAAATTATACAGCTTGTATAACATTACAAATCATGCCACACATGATGGCAGCAGTGCCTCATTTGACCATACTTTACTCGAGGCACTTTAATGGCAGTGATACACACAGGGTCCCTATAGAATTTATATTTGCACTCATTCAAGGATAGATGCTTTGAATCACACATTGAGTTACTCTCACATTATCACTTGCTCCCAGACAAGGACACTCACATAGACACTCTCGTCTAATGTGTTTCCCTTGCTGCTGTTACTGATCCTGGTGATCGGAGTGACCCAGTTAGGATGGATTCAGTTTTTGTTCCGGGACAGATTGGTTTTAAGTGAACTGAAGAATTAAGTGAAGGAGTCTCTGGATTTGACAGTGCTTAACTTTTGGCATTCTAGGTAGATCTTAGTTTCTGAGGTGAAACACTTTGGATACCTGCTGGTTGTTGTAAAGTGCTATATTCATAAATGTTGATTGATTTATTAAGGCAAAACATTTATTTTATGGCAAGTATTTCCCATTTCAATATGAATGAATTCTCTTACAACTCTGTTTATGGCTGGCCACACCCTCTGTCCTTTGACCCTACCATCAGACAAGGAAAAACTCCCCAAAAAAACTTTAACAAGGAAAAGCAGAAAGAAACCTTTAGGGAGAGCAACCGAGGAGGGATTCCTCTCCCCGGACGGACAGCCATGCAATAGAGTGGTATTCACAGAACAGACCAGCATAATATAAGTAAAGTATAAACAATCCATATGACACAATGATACATAGAATGGAAAGTGAGAGGAGAGAGAAAGGGTTGAGAGAGAGACCAAAATACTCTGCAACCCAACCTATAATAATAATAATAATATTAATAATAGTAATAATAGAAAGTAGTATCAGTAACGGTAATAGAATGATGATGATAACAATAGTAATAATAATAATGTATAATTGCAACTATGATAAGTTAACCGCATGTGTTAATGATATAAACTAAATGTCTGAATGGTAAAATGACACCAACCTTCCCATTCTGTGTCTCTACCGTGACCTTGTCTCCATCTCGGCTGCTGACAGTTGCCTTCACAAACTCTTCGACTGGATCTGGGACAAAACATTCCTTCTTTATGTCGAAGAGACGTGTGGAGGCCTCCATACGCTCCTTGTCCGACTTCCTCAGGTACGGAGCAGCCGGCCCAAACACAGACATTTCTGCATCCCCCATGGCTGCACTAATGCACACACAGTTAGTAGAGGTGATTAAGGTTTCACTCTGAAACTGTCTGTTTCTCATACTTTACCATGTTATCTTTTACTTTTCTTTTTAACTGTGATTTCAAGGAAAATCAAAACTTTTGTCTTTTATATCAATCTTTAACTCTATAATATGAATTGCTTAGAAAAGGAGAATTTACCGGTGGATTCAGCTCCGATGACAGGTGAGCTCAGACCTCAGAGTATGCCAGTGACCTAAAGGGAACAGAGAAAACTATAAGTAAGATATTGTGAGGATATTGTAAAATGTCTGAATTTTATACTTACTTTACATTAGTATTAGAAAAAGTAACTATGCTTTACATTAAAAAACTGTACATTCCTAACACATATTTAAATTGATTTACCTTTAGTTTAGACTTCAGAAAATAAAAATAAATAAATAAAATACAGTACAAAAACAGCAGTAATTCAAAATACAACCAGTTGTGCAGACTTACAGAGGCCAGGTGAAGAGGAACAGCTGCTAGACCTGCAGGGAAGGCAGGGATCAAATATATAACCCCTGTTAACCCTGCCTTACAAGGCCAAGGTTACCACCCTGACCCACTCACGCACACACACATATCTCAACAGGTATACTACTTCACACATACCCCTTTACCCTCACACACACACACATTATGGTTATCGCCATTACTGTCATCACTTATGATAAGGCTCTCATGATATCTGGCTGCTTTAACTGCTCACATCCGAATAATGGGATTTTTTTAGGAATGGTGCCAGGAACTTTCTCTTACATAACTCGCCTGTCACTTACCAAAGCACAGCCTTTTATCTCTAATTCTACCACAGTTGTTTTCTGTCATCTCAGTGAGGACTGGTGGTGGACACAAACCAGATTCTATTTTTTGTCTCTAAGGGGGAGCAAAAAAGGGTGCAAGTGTAACAACAAAGGTATGAATTGCTACCTATAGGTCAAAAATGTATAAGTAAAATTACCAAAATTTCCTATTTCTTTTATATCAAATTCTTGTGTATTTTTTTATTTATCTAATAATCTGTTTTGGGACACTAATAGCCAAAGTATGTGCAACTGTGACCAGTGGGTTCTGGGAAATCTATTTTTGCTGTACAGAAACAAATCTGAAACAGCAAAAAATCTTAAATAGGTTTCCGTAAATAGGAACAGTAGGAGAAACTGCTTCTATTTACTAAGTCTGTCTTGAAAACAGGATGGTTCATCTTAAGGGGTTTAAATCAACAATAGATTTTAAAAAACTTTGACTCTTTTAACAAATTAAAATAACTATTAATTAATAAACTTAAAGGGTTGTGTAGAATCCCTTTTTTAGTATTTCAACTTTTGGGAGATTTAGTTTTTTACTATTTGCAAATGTTGTGGATAGTACCTGGTAGCCGGTTCTTTTTTGGTACCAGCTGGTTGAGGTTGTGAGACAGCTGAGCAGATACTAGAAGGTGGATTTAAAACACTGCAGACCATGGATCGGTCAGAGAGAAAGGTCACCAGCACGACACGGGACATCCTGCACAAACCGCCATTTTTAAATAAGCTACAGTCTATAGTGACTGCAATTTTTTTAAATGACAGCCTGTAAAACTAAGCTGTACATTATATAGTAGATTCGACAAGTGCCAACATCGTTGTCAATACAAGGATCCAGCGAGTGTCGTGTTAATGATGTTGCTTCAATTTCATGTGGCTCAGCTGGACAAATCCTAATTTGATATGTTGTAGCTTTAATGATGAAGTGTTGGCCCATCTCTTGCAAATAGCATAGTTGACACAACAGTTATTTTTCCCTCTTTTAGTAATTTTGATCCGCCTGACTTAAAGGAGGTGAATGGTATTATATTCGATTTTTTAAAAATCTCCTCACCTGGTCATGATAAAATTGGCACCTCCTTAATTAAAGAAGTCATGACTTATTAAGTCATTATTATTACGCCTTTAACATTTATTTATGCAGTATTCTTGAAAACTGGCATCATACCTTCTGACCTGAAAATGGCTAAAGTTATTTCACTCTTTAAAACAGGTGATCCTAAATCCTTGTTTTTCAAAGATTAAAAAAAAAGTTGTTCATAAAAGAATTCTGTAACACCTAGACACACACAATATTTACTATGATCATCAGTATGGTTTCCATAAAAACATCCAATTTATATGGCACTTTTAGAAACTTACTGATAGAATATATACAGCTTTGGATAATAATGAGTTTGCAATATGTATATTTTTTAGATTGTTCCAAGACATTCAACATGGTTTACCATGCTATTTTACCTTTTTTTATAGCGACCGCAGTTTAAAAAAACTGGCAGCCAGCTAAACTAAGCCGTACACCATGCCGTACAATCAACTAGGTGCAGACATTGCAGTGGTTTGCAAAAGCTCAATGCATCCCATTGGTTATGGCAGCCGCAACTCTGCACGGGCTGTTTGATTGGCTGTTGGTTCAAAGAAGATTTGTTATCATAGAAAAATGAAGAGTTATTTTGTAGCATACTCTTTAAAAGCAGCATTTTTAATCTTTACACTTTGGCAGGGCATCAAGCCATTCAAGTCAAAAGCCTAAACATCCATCTTTCTTTCTACTTTTGACAATCTACATCATAAAGTTGTATATGCATAGTCTTTAATAGAAGCTGTGGATTCACTGTTTTTGTCCAAATAATTTACACTAAATGAAAGAAAGAGGTCCTGCTCAGTATGGACACTTCTGTGCTCCCAGGAAATAACAAATTAAATTCTAAAGAACAGTGGCAGGAAGAAGGATTACAATTATTGCTGCTTCTTTTTAACTGAACATTGTTGCATGTATTATACATTAAACCAACTTGTGTTAGTTAAAATAAAAGTAAAGTCCCAGTCCACTCCTAGACTGTGAGTTCTCTATCTATAGAAAGTTGTTGAAAGTTTGTCATTGTTCTCTCATCATTTTGGTATTAAGCATGTGTGCAGTTGAATAATCCTCTGAGTGGGATGGATATTAATAAACCTTTTGTTTGATCCAATTGCCTGACCCCACTGCCTTCCGCTGCATGACAAACCACACAAAGTGTGTTTGAGCCTGTTTACTGTCTACACTATCAGTGGCATTTTCAGCCTGATAGCAGCAGGGGAGATAAGAGCTCACTTTAACTAGAACTGAATTGAACCATGCTCAGAAGTTGCAGTCATGGAGACAAAATAAGACCATGGCTAGACAAAGAGCTTGAACTAAAGTGTTATTTCTGTTTATTGTCTCAGTCATGAATTAGCCAGTCTATTTCAGACATTAAATGTTTTATAATGTTATGATACTGAATATTTGTAAATGTTAATATTGTTAAAAATATTACAGCTTTTAGTTAAAGCGGTGTCCCCCGGGAACCATTGGTTTGCTATGCCAATCCAAGGATAAATTTATTTTATTTTGCAAGGGGTATAACTGTGATGTATATAAGTGACCTAATACTTTTCAGCACAGATTTTGTAAGTGCAGTAAGTAGCCTAACTAAGTAATTAAAACTGAATCATGTCAATAAAACATAAAACATTAAGACATATTTTTGTCTTTTGGTAGGAATGAACAAAATGCATCATGTACAGCATGTCCATCCTTTTGGCTCTCTACATTGGAACATTTTCAGCAGCAAGACAGGGAAGAACAGATCACGCAGTCAGCTGTTTTTATTTTCAGTCAGTGCAGGATTAGAGGTGTGATCCTACAGCTGACAGCCACTCTGGATTCCTGCGCGCCACACAGACACCAGGCCCTTTAATGGATCTGCACTGGGAGGAGCAGCACAGGGAGGGGTGAGTACTGTATGTGGTACTACCTTCTCCTTTAATTAACTGATATCACAAATACATTTAAAAATGAAACAATAGTTGAAGGGTACTGAGAAAGATGCAATTTACACAGTGGACCTAAAATATTAGCACTTTTATTTGAATGGTTAATCAAGTGCTGTGATTATTTTAGGGTCTACAAGAGTTGTTTGTGAGACAGCAGGGAGAGGGAGCTAGAGTGAATGGACTGTTTCAAATTTATCAAACAGATGAAAATTAAACAAGTTTTGACCGTTACAATGATTAGGATGCCAGCTGGGCCAACTAGGCAAAAGACTATAAAATTGGTTATTGTTACTGTTATCTTCTAATGTTGTTAGAAGAAATCAACTATATGTTTCTTTAAAGTGTTTTTTTTTTTATGCCAACCTGTTTTTGTTCCCTATTAAAAACTATTAAAAATACATAAATCGCCCTCATTGAAAAGGATATGTATATGGAAATCTTGTTCTTTTCAAGTGTTTAACTACTGGTTACAAGATGTATTCTACTTAAATGAAAAATCTATTATGTGGAGTAAGTTATGTAAGTTTCATACTCAACCTCAATTGGCTTCCAAAATAAACAATGATAAAACTATTTGTGATGTCACAAAATCCTGCAGATGTTCATAGTGAAACTGATCCGACTGAGCCATCTCTCCTTTGTGTTGGACTATGTTGTAATGTCCCAGTTGATCCACATGGTGGCAGTATGCTTTCAAATAGGATTCACGAGGAAGAAACTTACATGCCTTTCATTTCCTGTTTAGACTGAATGCGCTGTGATCTGAAGTCACTGAGTGGATTTATAGATGTATTACTTCCAATGTGCCTGAGCATAATTCTGACATAATCAGAGCGACAGTACTCAAGCCTTTGTTCATTGAACACTCATTGCATCTTGGCTTGAAATATACTCAGCATCTTTCTTTCTACTTGGGTTTTCTATCACATTTTGAAAGGTTGTAATATGTGTGTATCAATCACAGCAGGTATAGATCTGGTATTTATCCGTGTGTCATGTCTAACTTGGTGATTTTGTGTTTTATATGGAACTTCTTTCTACTTCCTATAGATGTCAGCAACAGAAAAGTAACTGCAGTAGGCGGTGCGACAGTTTAGTTGCTGGACTGTATTGCTCTTGGAGGTGCTGTTGCACTAAAGTTTCATCAGTATTAGACCCACCTTATTTCATCATTGTGTTTAGTCCTCATATCAAAACCCACTGGATGACATGTACTGCATTGTGACAGCAAACTAAATAGTTATTTGTATAGTGAATTATGGAACTCTACACTAAGTTACATTAATGTTGTTGTTGAAGGTACAGTAATGTTGTGTAGGTTTCCCTACACAACATTACTGTACCTTCCACAGGGAGGTCAGATTCAAAAGAGAAAGGTCCGTGTATGTTCTGCTCCGTGATGAGGTAAGAGTCACTCTGCTCACCATGCCAACCTGTAGCCTTGGGCTACATCTGCATTACTATGCTGTCACTTTTAAACCATGTTTTGAGACAAAAAACATCTCCGTCCATACAAGATTTTTAGCTCAATGAGCAGAACTAATCTCAATCCATGTTAACAGTCTGCCAATGCATATCACATAACCATTTGCCTACACAAGGCGTGTAGGTGTAAACAGGAAGCAAATTTTCTGATGTTACTCTGCAGTTGAAAATCATGGATGTAGAAGTTGGAAATACAGAAAAAAAAAAGCAAGACCAGGGATTTATTTGCTTGGACCAACAACAAGGTGGAACTTTTACTGAAAGCTATGTAAGCTTACAAAACCAAGTACAACTGACTGATGTTTGTTCTCGTCCAGACTACAAAGCAAGTTTTCAAATTTACGCGGTGGTAGCAGTGTTTCCAAATGTCTCCTTTCTTAGGGGCTCGGAAACACAGCAGTAGTGTGAAAGTGATGTGTAACAGTAGCGAAAGTTAGGTTGGTTTTAAAACCAATATGTATTAGTGTAGATGTAGCCTTACAATCTTTGTGTTGTACCAAATCTAAATAGTGGGAGACTGGGAGTCACCCACCTCATAAAAGTATTTGTGGTGACTGACAGCAGGTGCTGGATTGAAATACAAGTTTTGAATGTTTTTAGACCTTTGCCAGACTTACATGTTACTTGTCTTGTCTCACTTGAGGTTCTGAAGCATGTGAGTGATCTATCAGACCCACTTCAGTTTGAGCAGTTGGCCATGACTTGTAGAGGTTGCAACACTTATACTCTCAATGATTCTACATTTTAAACATTTCCCTGACACTGTATAACAAAATCTGAAGCTGATTACCTTCACATTAGTGAGATCTATTGCAGGGCTACTGTATTAGGTTACATTGCCTTACAGAAGTGTTTCTATTTGTCTGTGGGAACAATGTTATTTATAGTTTTTGTATGTGAAGTTTGACCGCAGACAGAGTGAGTCAGTGGGGACAAATATACAGACAGACATCTTAAACATCTGATGATCACTTATAGCAGTACAAGAACATTCATTAGAAGTCCATTGTAAGTAAGAAGTGTGGTTTCCTGTAATATGATCACCATTCCTAAAAAAAAAAATGGCCATAAGATCCGGAAGTACTCCAACTTGTTAAACTAACTGATTGTTAATTATGGATTGGTGCAATAAATAAGCTCTTTTGTGTCCTCCAACAAACAAAAAACAATGTCCTCTCTGCATTTAGATGACTTTGAGGTGATGTAACAAATGGCTAGTTGATCAAATGCTGTCTGTAACTTAAGACTGTTCAACCGTTCTGCGCACAGTTGAAAAGAGAGTAGGGAGACATTTAACACTTCAAAACCAGGTCAAACTTTATTTCTGGAGCAACGGCAGGTTCAAAACAGAAACTGACAGATGGACAGGTCAGACATTTTTAGTAACAACGTACAGCAAGGGACATTAGTTTAAAAAAAATAAAGGAAAGGAATAGTGCACCAAAAGAGAGGAACCTGCCTCATGTTGAATTACACTCATGTTGATCTATGTCTTAGTTAGCCTTGTCTTACCAGACTATTGTACATTTTATTTGTACAGAGTATGGCCACTCTAAATTGACAAGTGAGCTGGAAAATCAAACTCTTCCCGAACCCCGTGGGGAAGAGGCTCACAACATCATGGCCACCAACAAAACTCATCGTGAACCCTTTTCTCATTTTTCTGAGCCCACTAGAGGGGCTCTCTCTTCAAAGGGTTGAAGGAAGATAGTGAATTCCTTTAACAATTTAGCTCAGAAAATAAAGACACTGGTTCACGAAGCTTCATTTGGCCATCACTAGAGAAAAGCCAAGAATATACCGTGTTCTAGCTCTTTGTAATGTATACTACTTTAGTATGTCTGTTTGTGGGTTAGACTGCTATCGTATTTAATCATACACACAAAGGCCAGGCTGCGGTACAAGCACGTCTTTCCTTGCACTTTGACATCTCACACAGGAACAGTAAGCACACACAGAATACCAGTAGCAACATGGACAGTGCAACATAGTCGAACACAGAGTGCTCGATCTAAAATACCACATCCCTCTTTTCCAAGACTGGGAAAGGGTCCACAAAACAAGCTACCTAAACTTTAGCCATTAACTCAGGTGTAGCAACATTAAACATGCCTCCTTTCAACATGCATGTTTCAATAACTAATAAAGCATGTTTTCAATGAAACAATGGCTTTCAATAAATCACTCCAAACCACTTTTCTGTTCTGCATTCTGTTGTATTAAGCATATACAGTAAACATTTTGAACATACTGTACATAAAACATTTCAAGTTAGCACTCCATTACCCCCTTCCTTTCAACTGTAAGTGTGTATACATTATTATTTTTTTTGTCTTGTCAAACACAGATGATGTACTGTAGGGAAAAGAAAATTGAGAGGAAGTACGTAGGAGAGGAATTCAGAGTTTATCATGAGAATGGGGTTTCCGAAAGAAAATAGAATACAATAACACCACAGCAACACGTGTAAATCACAAAAGATAATGCAACAACAAAACAAACTGGATACATTTGGCAAATTCCTATTTTGATTGCAGAAATTAAGGATGGATCACAGATTTTGCTTGTTCTCATCTTGCCAGTGGATTTGAAACTATTGTTTGAAAGAAATTGAACCTGTGAGCAGGGCTGGATTACCCAAAGTGTTCATTGCCCCTCCCAGGGCCACTGAGCAGGGTATCCAGCCACGCCTGTCACACACAGTGAACTGGTGTGAATACGTGATTCCATACACAAAAAAAACTTTGATTATGTCTTAGAGCCAAAATAAACAGCAGCTGCAATTCTTCACTATATTTAAGGAAAAGTTAGACAATGTTAGAAAAGACACACTGCTAGCAGCTGGTTAGCTTAGTTTAGCACAAAACCAGAGGAAACATCAGGCCTGGCTCTGAACAGAGGACAGTTATCTGCCTAGCACCTTTGGAAAATTAACATGTTTATATCTTGTATATATTGTTTTTAATCTGAACAAAAACCAAGTGTTAAAATTACAAGTTACATTTTCTATATGGGGGTCTATGTGCCGGAGCGACTTTGGTAGACTTGCCCTTTAATGAAAGTGGGTGGGAGAGGGCTGAGAGAGAGGACAGTAAATGTAGACCGGGTCCCTGATTGACAGAGACAGACTGCTGCAACAGCTGAGTCTCAGCCCAGATACAGTACAAAGGTTATTGCTATTAATACACTTGAACACACACTTCATTTGACTCATTGCATCTAATTTTACATCATTGATAAATCATTTTCTGTAACTAATAACTTTTCTGCAACACTGCTTCTGTTAGCGCTGCTCTGCTTACTCTCAGCCTCTGACTCTGCTGGCAATCAGGACTACTACATTGGTCAGAAACCTTGTGAGATCCACATTAGCACCAAGGAACCCATGCCATTGGTTCAACCTCTATGTACCCTTTAGTCATCTCAGTAGGAGCAAGGTGACACCTTCAAGGCCCAAGAGGCCTATGAAAGGCGAGAACATACTCTGTGTGTTGGAGAGGGTGGGTTTGAGTGACAGAGAAGAGCAGAGAAGCCACAGTTAGTTCCAACAGGAGAGTTATTCTCAACCCACAACCATTGGGTGTCTCTCAAGGTAGTGCAGAGGTGGCCATAGCTGAGTGAAACACGGTGGAGGCAATTTCCTTTCTGCAGAAGGGATCCAGAGGTGTCCTGTGACAATCACTCCGCAACAAACACGGGAAAACAGGAAGGAGACACATGGGAAAGACTGCTGTACAAGGTCAGGGAAGACTGAAGCTCAACTCACCTTTCTACAGCTGTAAGAAAAACCAGCAGAGCAACAGTCATGTCTGGTTGCGTTGTTTAGCTATAGCTAAACTACTGTACACTGAAGCTACTAGCAGATACATTATACTGTGCTGAGTTAGGAGAAGGAGTGCCCACTGGATTGAAGAATTTCATGGTTGGATTTCACAGTGTGAACATTTGCAGTCTGTGGAAGGCTAGGGGCCAGCTGTCATCCCATTCATGTTGCACAGGAGACTCTATGCATGGATGCCGAACACTAGCAGCTAACACCAGTGGACTTCAACTATTTTTACTACACAGCCAGCATCTTTGGATTTCGGGATCTGGATTAGTCTTCCATTAATGCACAGATGGACCCACTCTGAAACTTAAAAATAAATATTTATAGTTTGTACAGATTGATTGATTCCATCCAGACTTTAGACTACTTAAGATGCTAAATTGTTCAGATATACAACAGAGGTAATCCACAGCATCTATAAGTGTGTTAAGTGCATTCTAGACCAAATAACACCTGATCACATGAAACATTGCATGCTCATTGGTCCGAGGTGGATATTCTACACAAACACGTTGTGGCATTCAGAGCCAACAGCAGTCTATTTTATAGAGAAATATTAAGTCTGGTCAGAGATTTGGTTCCGGGTCCAGATGTTCCTCAACACAGTGCTGGTGGTCCTGACGGACCTGGCGGCCCGGTTCCTGGGTAACACTGTGTTCCGGCAGCACTTCCACCTGTTGCTTTCAGTAATGGTGATGTTCGGCCCTGCACTGAGCCTCTGGGTCTCCCAGCACAGCATCTTTGCCAAGAGAAGCCACTTCCTATACAGGTGAGGCTGCTTCCTGTTTACTTTCTACTCAGTTGTGTTCTTACATCAGACATTGTGTTGCCACTGAGTTACTGGCAATGCAGCAGGCCTGCACACTGTTAAAAATAAATACTTCTGGCACTCTGAAGTGGATATCACCGTTTTGATATCTTCCTTCCAAATCCTATTCAGGCTTCTTTTACCTGGAAATGCTACTTTTTTGACATACTATCAGAATCAAAAATACTTTATTGATCCCCGAAGGGAAATTCTGTGTTACAGTTGCAAGAAGCATATAAATATCAGAGTAGAAATAGAAATAAAAGAAATATAAGGAGTGTGGATATGTACGGTATTTACATAGTTAAAGGAATTTTATGATACGGTATTTACATAATTAGGAATTGTAAAGGTCAACAGTAATAATAAATAAATAGCAGCAGAGTATTGCACATTATAATTTAAGCCGGCATTCTTGCACAAAACAGATAATATTGTATAATTCTATGACTGTTTTCAGTATACTATACTGTGACTTTTTTTCAACATAATTCACCGACTTTTATTATCCCTTTTTTCAGCTTATGATACTGTGACTTTTTTATCACTTTTTTGACATACTATACTATAATATGACTTTTTATCACATATTGCCTTACAATACTATGACCAATTTACCCCTTTCTTTTTTTCTTTTTTTTTTACATACTACTTCTTCTTCTTCGTCACTTTTTTCGACATGCTATAGTATGACTTTTTAATCACTTTTTTCGACTTATTACATAGGCTATTATGATTTCTGTTGTATGACTTTTTCACTTTTTTTACTGACTTATTTTATCACTTTTTTCAACTTTAGGTTACTATAACTTCTATAGTTTTTTTAATCACTTTTTTTTACATACTATACTGTGACTTTCTCTTTTTTTCTAAATACTATACGATGACTTTTTTCAACATGCTTTCCTATGACTTTCTTATCACTTTTTTTTTTACTTACAGTATCACTTTTTTCTACATACTATACTATGACTTTTTATAATTTTTTTCAGCATACTATACTATGAATGTTTTATCAGTTTTTAAATGCTTTACTATGACTTTTTATACATTTTTTTTGACATTCTATACTATGACTTTTTATCACTTTTTGAACATACTATACTATGATTTCTGGTAACTTTTTTTACGTAATACATTGACTTTTCTATCACTTTTTTGACATACTTGCATATACTATAACTTTTTATCCCTTATTGCCTTACAATAATACCACTTTTTTCGACATACTCTATGACTTTTTTTTATAATTTTTTAACATACTATGACTTTTGAACCCTTTTTTAGACAGTACTATACTATGACTATTTTCAACATGCTACACGACAACTTTTTTGACCTACATTATTATGATTTTTTACAAAAACATAAGCTTTGTGTTAGTTCAGATAGCTTAGGGTGATCCGTTTATAATTGGAAGACAGATTATTTGAGTGTTCAAATCTGGTTTCAGGAGTTTTTGAATATACTAAGTAAAAAAGACACATTTGCCTTGTCTTGGTGTAAGCCAGATAGCTTATAGTGATAAGACATTGATTGCAAGACAAAAGGTTCAGAGTTCAGATCCTCTTGTGTGCAACCAGTTCAAGAACTATTTTTCAGAAATGAAGAATACCGGTAGAGAAATGTTTTGCTCTTGTAACTCTCCATCACAACCTGTTGTTTTGGAGAGATAAATGCACTTATTGAGACACTATATTACCACTCTTTGTTTTTACGTGCTATGTGACTTGTGACATACTATACTATATAAAATAAGACCAACCTATTATGTGATAATCCTATATGTTTTAGGAAGTTTTGAGGTCCACAACAATGAGCGAAAGAGACAAATATGCTCAAAACATAAATTTGTGTTTCTGTTTAGTTAGTTAGTTAGTTGGCTTAGTGAGATAAGTGTACGCTTGGAAGACTCATGGTTAATTGTTCCAATCCTCTAGGGTGCAATTAAATGCAAGACCTGTTTTACAGGAATGAAGAATATGAATAGATGTAGATACATGTTTTGTTCCTGTCACATTCTATCCCAATCTGTTGTTTTTGAGAGACAAATGCACTTTTTTGACATATTATACTATGAGAGTTCAAATCTTCTTTCAGGAAGTTTTGAGGGCCAATATACTAAGTGAAAGAGACAAATTTGCCAAATTTATCAGTAATTCTCTCATGTCAGATAGCTCCGAGTGATAAGAGAAGGATTGGAAAGCAGAAGGCTGAGTGTTCAGAACTGTGTTTCACGAGGTCTTGAGGGCTAATACACTGATAGAAAGAGATAACTATTCCAAATACTTAACTTTTGTGTGAGGTCAGATAGCTGAGAATGATCAGAAGAAATAAATATACTTTTTGACATTATATTAGAATTCTTCTCTTTTTCTTGACATGCTATGATATAATTTTTTATCACTTTTTTGACATGCTATATCTACTCTAACTTTTCTAAGTGTCATCCGATTGTTTAATTCATGATGAGAACCCCCCCCCAGTCCCCACTACATTGGACTATTCCATTATCCTACTGCATGTCTGCGTGTGTTTGTAAACAGACAGCTCAGCAGGCTGTAAGCTGGAGGCTACGGACGGTTGAAAAATGAAGCGAAGCTACAGAAGTGGTTCTGATTAAAGGAAGAAAGCGGGAAGAAAGCTGAACGTTTTTAGCAAAACTTCCAAAGGTAACAACATTTTTCAAGACGGCTACTGACAACACTAACATTAACGTTAGTAAAGAGCAGCAAGAAGCCGGTGCTTGCGCTAGCAAAGCTAACACTGATGAAGAGGAGCTACCCACTGCAGCAACTAGACCCCGTGAGTAGCAGGCACCCTAATCAATGTGTTATGACTGAAGATGATCCAGCACTCTGGCCAAAACAGCTGTC
Source organism: Etheostoma spectabile (assembly GCF_008692095.1). Lineage (NCBI taxonomy): Eukaryota > Metazoa > Chordata > Actinopteri > Perciformes > Percidae > Etheostoma > Etheostoma spectabile. The sequence goes on along the minus strand of NC_045745.1, from coordinate 16,019,476 downwards.
AGACAGAGAGCGCTGCTCAATAGGGCAGAGGGGACCACAACAAGTCAGGGACAGAGTTTTTTCCAAGAAATCAAGAGGGGCGCAGATTTACAAGCAGTAACTATTACATGCAAATGAAGAATGGAGAAAAGATAAGCAGGTTTTGGCTCCTATACAATGAAAAAAAGAAGGACTGAAAAGGGTGAGAACAAGGGTTGTGGAGGGCCCAATGCCTGTGTTTGCCTTAGGCCTCAAAATGACTAAATCCGCCCCTGACTATACTACAACTTTTTTGACATAGTATACTATAACCTTTTATCACTTTTTTTGACATAGTATGCTATAACCTTTTATTACTTTTTTGACATGCTATACTATGACTTAATTATTACTTTTATCAACGTATTATACTATGAGACATATGCCAAAATTAGGTACTAACTTTGTGTCACTGGTCAGTTGGCTTAGTGAGATAAGTATATGATTGGGAAACACATGGTTGACTGTTCAAATCTTCTAGGGTGCAGATGCAAGACTTCCTTTACAGGAATAGATGTAGATAAATTGTTTGTACCTGTCACATTCTATCCCAATCTGTTGTTTTTGACATATTATACTATGAGAGTTCAAATCTTGTTTCAGGAAGTTTTGAGGGCCAATATACTGAAAGTGAAAGAGACAATTTTGCCAAATTTCTGAGCCAACTTATGAGTGTTCAGAACTCTGTTTTTCACTAAGCTTGGAGGTCTAAAAGAAAAAGACAAATATACTGAAACATAACTATTGTGTGAGGTCAGATAGCTGAGATAAATTAGAGGGAATAAATGCACTTTTTGACATTCTATACTACAACTCTTTCCCCACGTTTTTCGACATGCAATGATATGACTTTCATCACTTTTTGACATGTTATACTGTACTATGATTTATTTTGACAATGACTATTTTCCATTTTTTGACTTACTATAGAATAACCTCTTATCCCTGTTTTTTAACATACCATACTATAACTTCTTTCACGAAAACTCAAACTTTATGTCAGGTAAGATTGTTTGGGGTCATAAGTTTATGATTGGAAGACTATAACTTTTTTTCACTTTTTTCGACATGCTATACTAAGACTTTTTATCAACATACTAAACTTTGAAAGTGAAAGCAAGAGGGGGCATGACGTGCAGCAAAGGTGCGAAAATGACTGAGCTTCTATGACATACACTATGACATACTATACAATGACTATTTTCACTTTTTTCGACACACTATACTATGACTTTTTAATCACTTTTTTCGACATACTGTACTATGACTTTTTTACGAAAACTTAAACTTTGTTAGGTCAGATAGCTTAAGTTGATAAGTTTATGATTGGAAGACTATAACCTTTTTCGACATGCTATACTATGACTTTTTTGACTTTTTATTGTCATACTATATTATTACTTTTTCATGATTCTTTGTTGACCTACTACACTTTAAAAGAGAGAGGGGGAATGACGTGCAGCAAAGGTGTAGAAAGAACTCAGCCTCTAGACTATAGTAGGACTTATTTCGACATGCTATACTATGACTATTTTCACGTTTTGACATACTATACAATAACTTACCATTTTTTTACATGCTATACTATGACTTTTCATCACTTTTTTGACATGCTATGATTTATTTTGACATGCTATATAATAACAATTTTCCATTTTTTGACTTACTATAGAAAAACCTCTTATCACTTTTTTCAACATACTATACTATAACTTCTTTCACAAAAACTTAATCTTTATGTCAGGTCAGATTGTTTAGGGTGATAAGTTTATGATTGGAAGACTATAACTTTTTATCGACATACTATACTAAGACTTTTTAATCACTTTTTTCGACATACTATACTATAACTATTTTTCCTTTTTTCAACACACTATACAATGACGTTTTAATCACTTTTTTCGACACACTATACTATGACTTTTTTACGAAAACTTAAACTTTGTGTTAGGTCAGATAGCTTAAGTTGATAAGTTTATGATTGGAAGACTATAACCTTTTTATCACTTTTTATCGACATACTATACTATGACTTTTTAATCACTTTTTTCGACATACTATACTATGACTTTTTTGACTTATATATATATATATATTTTTTTTTAGATTATTTTGTAGGCTTTTTAGGCCCTTATATTTTTACAAGACAGATGAAAACATGAAAGGAAGGGAATCCCATGCAGTAAAGGGCCCCAGGTCAGAGTGGAACCCGGTCCCGCTGTGTCGAGGAGCAAACCTCCACATACAGGCGCCCGTTCTACCAACTGATCTATCCGGGCGCCCAGAATATGGATTTTATTACTTTTTTCAACATGCTATACTATGACACACATACTCATACTACAAACAATATAGTATACATAGTCTACACAATGTACTCATCTGCATAGTACACTGTTATGGCACTGTAAACACAGCATGCATGTATTGTGTTGGTGAACTTCTTAGCAGTTGCCTATTTACACATCAGAGACAGTATGCGTTTTGAACGTTAAAGCATGTAAACATGTTATAGTAAAAAAAAAAGTTCAAGTAGGAACTAGGAAACAAGGTTGTACAACATGAGACTGACCAAATGAAGACCTGGTAGCAAAACAAGTACATTCATGTATTATTACGTTGATTCCTGGCCTTGTACTGTCATGCTGCTATGTTGAGTATTTTTACGCCTCAGTATTTATTTGTACAAATAAATCGCACATCATTAAACACCTGAGACTATGGTGGAAGACAGCTGGTCTCCATCCAAAGACCACTATTCTGCTTCCTTCTCCAGCATCATTCCAAAGGCTTTTGTGTTGTCTATACTTAAGAATTGAAACATTTCAAGAATTATGTTTCCATTTCCATTTTGCTCAAAGGGCTTTACAATCTGCACAGCATAAGGACACCCTTTGTCTTTTGACGCTCAATTTGGATAAGAAAAGCAGCAATGAATGTCATATGTGCAGAATAGACCAACATAGTAAAATCACAGTTTGGACAATCAATCAGGACGACAAAATCTGTTAGATCTCCTGATCTAAACATGAAATCTGGCCCGGTAGCACAGTGTGAAATACATGGAAGGCTGACTAGAAGCCACCAAAAGCGAAGATAACAGTTGATGTGGAAGTGAGTCCAGATGTTTACTGTGCTACACTTCATTAACACGCCAACATCTAATTGATCTAATTTCCTCTCATCCCTTACTGCATCCTCCAATCCCTCACTTAACTAAAACTGTTCACATCTCTCCTTCTTTCAGGATTTTCTTGCGCTCGGGTTGGGGCTGGACCTGCATCTTTGTTGGCTCCTTCGTCTTCCTCCTCTCCTTCTCCATCCGTCGCTCCCTCTCTCTCTCCGTCCGTCACCTCTCCCGGCTCGGGGTGGCTGGTGGATTGTGGCTTGGTTTCTGTAAACTCTTGGACCTTCTGGAGAACACCACCGGAAGCTGCTATGAACCTTTACTCAGCAGCCCAGAGGTCACCAATGGGCAGCCTATGCTAGTGTTGCGAGAAGGGGAGAGTAAATCTGAGTGCCTCAAAGCTGGGATGCTGTGGAGGGGGTATGAAGTTTCAGAAGATGTCTTCCTCCTCTGTCTCTGCTGCCTGCTGTTGGCTGAGGAAACAGCCGTGTTTGGCCCTTATCTGAGTCTGGGTGGGATCTCAGGTGCCCCTCTGAGGATCCTCTTCCTCTTCTGTGTTCTCCTGCTCTGGCTCTGGCTCTTTCTGCTGCTCTGTCTCTTAGCTTACTTCCCTCAGTTCCCCACTCAGCTGCTAGGGGGCGCTCTGGGCTGTCTGAGCTGGAGGGGACTGTACCAGGGCTGGTATCGCATGGGGCCCAGCTGGTACTGCCCCGGGAGACCTGGACTAGGACTGCTCAACACCAAGACCAGCAGTGCTGAAGAAGAGGACGCACACCTGAGTCATGATCACTGCAACTAACTGAAAAACCGACAGATTTTAACACTGATGCAAAGATTAATTTAATCCTAAACTCTAGGTGGTTGTTTGGAGAAGACTAAGATGACATGTCTATTGTGTCTTTTTTGTTTTTTTTGAACAGCAAACCAAGAAATCTTGTTGGATATTGTTGGAAAAACACATGTACGAAGTGGACTTTAAAATATTTATCTGTACATCTCTATACGGTCACACATGCTTGCATCATTGTATGCCAATGCATCAAACACATGCTGTATTTATCCAAAGGCTTGTTTCCCGCAACTTCACAACAGGAAGTCACAGAAAATGACGAGTCACCACAAGACAGGAATTCATGATATGTTAAAATGTAGGTACAGGCTGAAAATGCTGGAGAAACCAAAACTTTACTGAACCACAGCTTGTTTTGCAATGGCAGAAAAAAGAACCAAGTAGAAATGTTTTGATGGATATGTGACATGCTACTTATCAACTAAATCAATTAAACACATAAAAAAAAAAAAAACTTGCTTGTGTAATGAAAGACTCAACTCATTAAAGCCATTTAACAGATGGACTATTAGCAGGTCTTACAGACATCCTCCATGTGTTTCTCTATCAGGGTTTTATTTTGCATGAGTAAAACATTTGATAAAAACCGTCTGAAAATACCTGAACAGAGAAGGACGCCCTGCAGTGCCAAGAACTACTCAACTACTATTTCTAGTCATAGTTCCATTATCTTTATGGCTGTTATTGCCACTGATCATCCCACCCCCAACCGGCCCCGCCAGACACCGCCTACGAAAAACCTGGGTCTGTCCGAAGAAGAGAAGGAAGTTTTCCTCACCACTGGGGTGTCTCCCTAAAAGAACGTTTGTTCTCACTACTCTCACACCAAATGCTTGCTCTTGACATAATTACTGGGTCTTTGTAAATTATAGTGTGGTCTAGACCTACTCTATCTGTAAAGTGTCTTGAGATAAATCGTTATTGAATTGAAAGACATTGGTTCAGTTTGTTTACACTTTTTCTCTTTTATTCAGACACACTGCTGTCCCTTCTTCTTCTTGAGTCATAGTTAAAGCTTGGAGAGAAACTAAAAACATCTTTGTAATTTTGTCTCCCCTGCCCTGTAAAGAAAGAAGACAAAAGACACCATTTTCCTCCTAAATTAGTTTTACTGATAAAACATCTCCACAAAGAAAATATATACAAAGCATCAGCAACCAAACAGCAGAGAATGAATGCTGCCTCGACATTTGATACAGAAAATACGCTGTCGACCTCACAAAACCATAAAGGTTTCACAGCGCTCACAAGCATTTGGCGGTTGTACCTTTCTTTATTTAACACAGACATCAAGCGTCTAGTCTGGAAAACAGTAATAAATTACATGTGTGATTGATTACTGTTTGGGAAACCCAACGTCATCTTTCCATACTGTGAAAAAAATCGATCAGAAAAAAAAAAAATTAAAACGGAAGAAAATGTCTTCCCATTAAAAAAATGAAGACAAAAAAGACTGATATCCTGTATATACAAAATAATTCTAATGACCATCAGACTAAGAGGAGGTACACGACAAATGACAATTAAGGCATAGTTTGATCTTTTGTCTTCAGAAGACAAATCTCTTCTTTCTGTCCGTGAAAAGTCAGGGCCACATCCAATGAGCGAAGTTACCTTTTGCTGGTGGATCGACAAAAAGTAACAACCAATGGAGTTTGTTCCTCCGTGATGTTATATGGTGAGATACGGACACGGGACATTCGGTTCCTAATGCTACAGCTACTGCGTGCCAGTCAACAGCAGAGAAGACTTCTTCTGCACTTCATCCTAAAGCTTTTAGCTCTGGTTTATTGAGGTCATACAAAATAGTATGCACTACACAGTAACATCTGATTATTGAACAACTTCTTGGATATTACCAACATGGTAAACATTAAAATCAAGTGAATAGGTGTGTGTGTACTTTGATTATTTGAAGAGGAACGTGTACATGTACGCACTCTCAGCCTTCAGTCAGGCTTAGGTTAGTACTGAGACAGTGAACTGAACTGGCCTTTTTAAGGTGGTGTTCGATCATGGTAGAAGGGAAGTAAACAAAAAAAATAAAAACAGTTCATGAAAAATGAAATATTTAAGGTTTGCAGAGGGACCAGAAGAAGGAGATTCATCAGGAGAGGGAGGGGATGGGGGAGTTCACAGAGTCCAGGGGTTCCCAGTGACAGTTCATCATGGCGTCGTAGAGCTCCTCGCTGCGCTGCATAAAATCTTTGTTCCACTGCTCCACGTCACATTCAGGTATGGGCTCTGTAAAATATCACGAGAAATGACTTCCTCATTTATAGCACATGCTCATTCACAGTATACGCTCCTCTGTGCATGCAAACAAAGGGCACAGGCTAAAGTCAAAGCAATAACTCCGCCGATACTGTAGAACACTTGACACCTCGTTGGCTGACGAGATAGTTGTGGATTAATCAGGTCCTCTCTGTGAGGCTCCTATGTCTAAAGACCTCACATCAACTGTTGACCACTTAGTACCATTAGATATGTAATAAACATAACCAGTTTTGATACATACAGAAATGTCTGACTTAAAGGTCGTCTAAACATAAAGCATCTAAACTGGCAGCACAAGAATGTGTCTACTGAAGCAGTGGTTCTCAAATGGGGGTACATGTACCCTTAGGGGTACTGCAGAGGGGTACATGAGATTTTAAAAATGTTAATTAAAAGATTCCAGTCGTTCATAATTCTTAAAATAATTATATACTATAATACTGAATGCATTAAGTGATTCTGAGCATATAAAAGGTAGCATTTGAGTGTTTTTCAGTTCCAATATTGTTCAGTCAAAAATGTATTGTGCCTCTTTAGATAGCTAGGTGTTGCTTTTGCTCCAAATGTTTGTTCTGGCCAGGGTGGTACTTGGATGAATACACATTTTAAGGAGGTACATTATTATATAAAGGTTTGAGGACCACTTTGCTAAAGGGCTGACAGCATATCTTGTGTGATTATAGTGGAAAACACAAAAAAAGAGCAGTTTTTAAATGATAAAAATGGGCCTTTACCTTCTGAATTATCCTCCTCGTTATCCCCAGCCTCCTCGTGGCCCTGCTGGGAAACACATTCAACATTTATCACACGAAAGAAAAACACTGCTAATCATGCCACAAGACCAACCAGATAATATATCTAAGCAAAGAAAGACACAAAGGTTGTAGTAAACACTGACTTATAGTGTTGCATTCATTGTCAGTTTTCAGAGTAGAAATAACTGAATTACATCTTAAATTATCTGTCCTCTCTGCATGTTGGCAGGTGGAGAGGGGGGTTATTTTGTGAGTGTAAAATATTGTAAATAAAAAAACAGTGTGTTCTAAGTAAATAGGATAAAAAGGTTTGGAATTATTTTTACAACTGAAATAATTTTTTTGTAATTACGGAGGGAAAGTACCAAAAAAAAGGTACCGTTGGGGACCAGAACCAAATTTCAGGTACTGGTACCAAGAATAATGTGAAAGGTACCCAACCCTAGTTTTCAGGGAACCACGTGAGGCTCCAGTGTCAAGGCATTTCCCTCACCTCCACAGCTCCGGAGACGTCGGTGGACATGGGCGGTACCCCCATTGGAGGTGGTGGCATCATGTGACCGGGTGGGGGGTACCCGTAGGGCGCATAGTTGTAGTTGTAGCCAGTGTTGTAGCCGGTGTTGTAGCCGGTGTTGTAGCCACTGTACTGGTCATAGGCGCCCCACTGAGCGTAGTAGCCTCCCTGACCTCCGCTTCCCTGGTTGCTGTAGTAGCTGGACTGGGATTGGTTGTAGTTGCTATGGTAATTCTGGCCCTGGCCCCCGTGGTAGTTGCTCATCTTCTGGCTGCAACAGAAGGAATACGACAAAGTTGCATTGACATTTGAATAAGTTCAGTTCTTTGATTCCAGATCGAATCAACAGAGAGCGGCGGTGCAGCCCGTCAGCACGTACACGGAGACCACCGGAGGTTATGGCAGCCGAGGAAGGGGAGAGAGAGGAAGAGATCCGTTGCAGTTGTTGCCATTCTCAGGCTTCTGATTGGCTAACATGGGCTTAAGCATATTGTTATACTGCGGCATTGACGGCATATACACATGGTACGTGTGAATGAACACTTCTGAAAACTGACAGCTGTCAGTCCATTGAAATGTCCATTTATGAAACTAGCCGCCCACGTGTGAACGTAGTCCTGAACAACAATCAAAGAATCACGGCACTGCAACTGTTCCGTTGATAATCTCGGTGTCACTTGTTTTTACGATGCGGTGCATTAAATCTTGGGAGAAGAGGTTTCCTGGTCAGTGTCTTACCTCTTTGCCACAGCCACGCTGAGTCGGAGCGGCTTCCCCCCCAGCATCGTACCCTGGCACTCCTCGATCGCCTTGTTCTGCTCGCCCTCCTCCCCAAACTTGACAAAGCCGTAACCTCTGCAGGTGAAACGACAGTTACACCTCCTCTCCACACCAACACACACTCCATACGTGGCATTATGGCCACTTATAATGAGAAACAGAATATAATGGGTATTATTATGGTAGAACTGAAACTTGTTGTTTTACTTTTAACATGAGGTAGCATCACTTGAATTGTGAGTTGCTCTTGCTTAGCCTATATGGGGAAAACAATAGTTTTAGCATAAGACGGCAAGGAAACATTTCTTCACCCTTTTTTTCGAAAATAGATGAAGATGCACTGGTGGTCAACGTCCATAGCATAAAATTACACCACAAAAAAAAACAGAAAACAATTTTTTCTATTATTGTAGATTTCTTACACTAATATTAAAACCAGAATTGTATACAACACATGAAGGAAATAATGTGTAGTTTAAGAAATCATCTGATGTCAAACTGAATCCTGGTAATATTTCTGAAGCTGCGTCTGTTCCACCTCTATGCGCTGACGTACCTGGAGTATCCGTACTGGTCAGTGACTACTTTGGCCCCCTTGCAGGAAGGGTACTTCTTGAAAACTTGGTGCAGTTGGAAGTCGTCCACCTCGGAGGCCAAGTCGCCCACAAACACTGAGTACTCCGGCCTGAGAGAAGCAAAGGATTTTGATCACGTGTTCTTACTCTTTATACAACAATCCCACTGTCAAGCATTCAAAAGAGATAGCTGGGTTTGTGGAAATATGTGACTAGGTTTACGGTTTTCCTCGGACCAGACAAATAAGAGCCTTTCTCATGAGTGCAGAAAATTGCCTAATTTCTTTAATAGTATAACTAACATTAACAGCGTGCAGTTGTGTACTATCACATTAACTTGCAGCAGTTCATGACCTTTTTTTAAAATGTGAGAAGAACTGCTGATTGAGCCCACTGACAACCATCCGCTCAGCATTCCTTTAAACTGGAAGCAGAGACTTAATTGAGATGTAGAGGATTTGTCTGGCTTTGGGTGAGAGAATAATGGTCCGGTTTTCTCAAAACATGTCCTATGCTTTTAATTTCCTGTTGTTCTAAAGATGTAGCCAAAATGTTCACTTTCAAAACTCATATGAGCAAAAACTATATGACATCATCGCAGTGTCATAATTTCTATGAAGATATTTTGTTACTACTTTTTTTTATAGTGAGGGATAGCAAATATGTCTTCTAGCATTGGCAATGACAACTGTATATATTACCCTGAATCCAATTATGGTGGAATCCTGCCGCAACAACGTGGTGTTAAAAGAAAACTCCACCAGTTTAGCATTGCACTCCTACAACATCGTCGGACTCATTAAAAAAAAGATCAGACAAGAGATGTTATTGTTTTTTATTTTCCATCTTCCTCTGCAGATCTCTAATGGTCCATTATTGGAAGTAGTTTTAAAATGTATTTAGTGTTATATTATTATTATTATGTATATAAATTTACATTGAGACTCAAACAGTAACATGCAAAAGCTCCGTGTGCACCGTATCTTACCCCGCCTCTGGCCGCTTGCCGTAGGTGGCATAGTTTAGCTTGAACTTCCGAGGCTGCACAGGGAGAGAGAGAACACATACACTAAGCCGGGCTCAAACACCAAAGACGTGTAGTATAGCACTGATATTGCTGAAAAAATAAAGAGTGGAGTTATTATGGTTGTTATTTAGGTTTACATACCTCCACCACCCAGACCAGCCTTTAGCCCATTCCTCAGTTAGTTCCTACCAGAGACTCTATTCACCAGCTTCAAACAAAGTACATTCATGTACAAGCAGCCTG
>NC_045745.1:16005841-16009300 GCF_008692095.1 Etheostoma spectabile | reverse complement strand
GTCAGCAGCAGGTAGGGCCGGTGGACAGGGGAGCCCAGTAGCTTGGCCAGCTCACAGGGGCCAACAGCATTTCTAATTCAGTAGCAAGCAGCTAAAGCTCACAACTTCACACACCACTTGAGACTTAGAACATGTTCAAGCAGGCATGACTTTTTTTTAATGGTTTTACATCTCTAGACCCTTAAGAAGGCTTTTAGTTCGGCCGATGTAGAATAATGTTTCCCATTGTAAAATATCTGTAACTGGTATTTAGCATTGCTCTGTAAACGTTTTATTTAAAAACGACTGAGTTACTGTTGTAACAAGGGAGGACCAAGACTAGTGGAGCTTCACTATCCACAGTCAGATCAACAATTAAATACTGCTCGATAACATGAGTGTAATACTGGAGGGAAAAAGGAAGGCAGTATTAAATTGTCAAAAGTATATGTATATTTGTGGAGAAACAATAACTATAAATGTGTGTGTATATATATATATGAACTATATATATATATATAAATGTAAGTATTTTGAAATTACACCATAGAACTGACCGGGTTTGAGCCAGGAACCAGTTTTCCGTTCAGTCTTTGGACACACCGGTCAACACTTGCTTCGTCTGCCAGCTCCACAAAGCAGTATCCAGCTGAACCCCTGCACACAGGGACAGACATGTAAGGGACGGAGAGAGAAACCATCTTCTATAAAAGCAATCTCACCGCAGAAGAGAAGCCAGTCAAATGATTTAGCCATCAACCCTGCTGTCACATTTTGGTTGAGAGTGCTGGGATAGGCTTAAAACCACAACTGGTGTAACCCCTTGCAAGGTTCATGGTTCCTAGTGGAGGTGATTGAACCCATAAGAGACAGCTTTCCACTTCTACTAAACATTTTTCTATGGGAAATCTTCCCAGCACATCAAATATTGTAACAGCTGTCTTCAAAGCTTTACCACAGGGGCCGGTGTATGGCATATGGCACTCTGTATATCCTACCCCGTTATCCTGTGAGTGATGATCTTGACTCCAAACGGTGACTCTCCCATGGCGCTAAATGCCTGCTTGATGAAGGTCTCATCCATGTATGGGTCCAACTAAACACACATGAAAAGAAAGAAATAGTAATGAAGTATATATTTGTAGCCTTAATACTGTATAAAGTAAAAAATTATGACAAAACCAGCATGGTTAATGGTCTCTTTCCAACGATGATTGATGCTATACAATCAGCTATGAGGTGTTTTAGCAAAAATGCTTGAAACAAAAACACAGCTCATTATTTTTAGAATATTACAAACAAATGATAATGAGCCTTTTCCATCATTGACATTTTAAATTGCTACAAGGTGTAACTTATACCATATATACATTACAGTACATTAATGAGTATCAATACACACTGCAAGAATATTTGGGAGCATGTTGTGATAATATATTTTATATATATCTCCCGCTCAGTAGCACATTTCGATAGAGAACACATATCGACAGAACACATAACATAAAATGTTAGTGCGCCGTTATTAACCCTTGTACTGTCTTCACTTTCGGGACCTTCTCGTGTCCCTCGGGTCAAATTGACCCGTGACTTATTTGGGGTTTTAAAAACAATTCTGAAATAAAATGTTACTTCATAATCTATTAACAAATATTGTCTTTATCTCAATTTCAAACAATTGAGATAACATCTATGTTCAGGGAACGCAATCAGTCTCTACTAGAACACAATTAAAAATGGAAGTGGGGTTCGTTTTTTGTCATAAGGTTATAATTCATGTTAAAAATCCACTATGGAAACAACATAAGTGTCCTATCTTGATAATTTCTGAATTGAGTCGTTTATCACAGAAAATAAGGTAAGGTCATTGGTTTTCAGGTATAAAAAATGTAACTTTGAAAAATTTTGAAAAATGGGTTAATTTGACCCAAATACCATACAAGGGTTAAGGTAAATAAACTCCAACATATAGCAATTTGGAGTTGAGATAGTTCCTTTAATCGCTAGTGCACCTGCATTAGGACCCGCACAAGCGTTACGTTAACCGTAACCGTTAGCTCGGGTACGCGTAACGTTAACTTTATAAAACATGGTCCCGAGTGACTTGGTTGTTAACGGTAACGTTTGCCTCAAGGTGAAAAGCCTAGCGGGCAAGTACGGAGTGTTTCGGTGGATCATTTCCCCAACAATGTACTAGTGGTATTAATAAAAAAAGTTCTTTATCAACGAAGTACCACAGAACAGCGTTTAGCCTTTACGACAGGGGTCACAGTTACCGAGCTAGCAACCGTCGTTGCTACGTTATGTAAGCTAGCTCGCTAAGCTAACGTTGGCACACTTCAAGAAACAGGCTTCAAACATACATCACCCATCCACAGGCTCGTCTGTCTGTTAAACATCTTGGAACAGAGATGAAACTGTAATGGGACCCGTTGGTGTGTGATGGGGGTGCAAAAACAGCGAAATTTTACAACGTTAAAAATTCTCCGCACGTTCACTCTGAACACAACAATATGTGCTTCCGCTTCCGTTTTCAACAAGCTGTGACACTTCCGGTGTTCGAGTTCTGCCTGCCCGCCGGTTTCTTTCACTGTCTATGGTTCCCCCATAGACATGTTTATATATAAATAATAATATTTAATTCATTAACGGTCTATGGGTTCCCCTTTTCTTTCACTGTCTATGGTTTCTCCCTTAGTCTCGCTTTGTCCCACAGCAACATTAAAAGAGTTTAGTTTATTAATATTATTATTATTACTATTGTTATTTTATTTGTGTACAGTTACTGTTAATAATGTATTGTATCAAGTGTCCATTTCATTATAATGTTCAGATTTATCATAAATAATTGAACATGCACGTGTATTTGTTCTGTTAAAGAGGGGTGGAGGTGGGGGGGTCCCATTTGCGCATTTAAAAGTTACTTGAAAGTAATGCATTAGTTACTTTATGTTAAGTTTTTTTTATAATTTGTAACTGAGTACTTAATTTAGTTACTTTGCACACATTGCACTGGATGAGACTGCTATTAAAACAGGATTTGTAAGTAAAGTATGTGGACTGACTTTACCATAAAAACTCATGAGATTAATTTGCTTAATTTTGCATTTTTCCTCAACATTGAAATTTGAAATAAATGAATAAACTGGTGCCCCCCCTGCAGTGACATTGAGGACCCTCTACAGGTCCCGGACCCCCTGTTGAAGATCTCTGGGTGAACAGCACCAGTTTAAAGACAGCTTTCTAGAAGAGATTTTACATTTTCAAACTATGTGGAGACTATTAACAGAACTGACTTTACCATACTTTACTTATAAAATGTCCTACTTTGACATTTTTCCTCTCCAGATAAAGTAGATCACAAGTACATTTTATTATGTGGAGGAATTGAGATTTGACTTTGTTGTTGGACATTTAAATTGTCATGGTCATTTATTGGCTAGCTGTTACCCAATCAGAGTCAAGCAGCTTAGCTTGTTG
>NC_045745.1:16005450-16005831 GCF_008692095.1 Etheostoma spectabile | reverse complement strand
AGAACTGGCACAAATCGAGCTGAGTCTTCCTGCAGGCTTTATATATAACAAGGTAACCAAGGCATTTATTCCACAAAAAAATGTTTTACAGAATTCATGGTAGAACTTCAGCCATTACCACAGAGTAATGAAGTATGTGTGGCCGGGCACCTTTAAGAGACGTGACTTTACCATTGGCTACTTTACTCATGAGATTAAATTGCCTACTTTGACATTTTTGCTCTCCAGATGAAGTAGGCTACATCCAAAGTACGTTTTCATATGTGGAGGAATTTGACTTTGTTGTTGGAGATTTATTTTCCAAATGTAGTAGAATAATACCAGAAGAATTAATTGAACTGGCCGTTCAAAACAGGTCCCACCGAGATTTGAACTCGGATC
>NC_045745.1:16004807-16005440 GCF_008692095.1 Etheostoma spectabile | reverse complement strand
GAGTCCAGAGTGCTAACCATTACACCATGGAACCGACGAGGGATGGTTGTTGTTGCGTTCAGAAACCACTGCTGTAGGGTGGGAAATTCTAAAACTATGCCGTTGTTTTGGTTAAAAGACAATTGTGAAACTGATTATTGAGGCACACTAATTGTGCAAAGATGAAGATGGGGAACCACCACAGTGCACTAGATGAGACAGCTAATTAAACAGTCTAAATAAATAAATAGAGTCTTGAAACGCTTCAGATGTAAAGTTAGTCACTGGCAAAGTGGCGCCAAGATGAATGGCAGTCAATGGAACGCTAACTGCGGGTGATGGCTTCATAGCATTTAGATGGCGGCATGGGAGCTACCAATAATTGGAGAGGAGAGGCTTACCCCCTTGGTCTCAACACCGGAACTAAACAGAGCGGAATTAGCACAACTTTCATGGATTTCTTACACATCTACTGCAGGCAGATTCACCGTGTTCACTCGGAAGCAATCAGTGACATAGGTAGGCACTTGTAATGACATTTTGAACATTTTGTAAAAATTGTTTTCTTATGTGACAGTTAATTTACAGATTAATTTAATTGGCCCTTCAAAAACAGGTCCCACCGAGACTTGAACTCGGATCGCTGGATTCAGA
>NC_045745.1:16004097-16004797 GCF_008692095.1 Etheostoma spectabile | reverse complement strand
CTAACCATTACACCATGGAACCGATGCAACGTACTAGATGTTGCGTTCACAGACCGTTTGCATAGGGTGGGAAATTCTAAAACTATGCTGTTGTTTTGGTTTTAAAAGACAATTGTGAAACTGATTATTGAGGCACACTAACTGTGCAAAGATAAAGATGGGTAACCACCACAGTGCACTAGATGAGTCAGCTAATTAAACAGGATTTGTAAAGATTGATTTTTTTATTAAAATATTATTATTATTATTAAATTATTAAATACAATGATTATTTAGCGATATCAATCTAGGATTAAATGTTTACTGACTCACTTTAAAAAAACGCATTTGACACACCTACATTATGTTCAAGTTCGTAATATCTCTTACAGTATGTACATGTGAAAAGGGAGTCAAACAGACAGAGAAACCTATAGAGAAATTGACAACGATGTTGACATGAATTGAGAATTTTATAATTTATAAAATCACAGGGTTAGCAAAAAAATAACATTTTTATTGTGAAAGCACTTGTCACTGAGTTCAAATCAAAAAATGTACTTTAGTGATTATCTCTATATGCCAGAAAGCCTATCATTAATGTTTATTTTCGCACAAGTTTAAGACGGCATTGAGACGTTGACATTTCTTACGTGACGAATATCCAGATTAATTTAATTGACCCTTCAAAACAGGTCCCACCGAGATTTGAACTCGGATC
>NC_045745.1:16002905-16004087 GCF_008692095.1 Etheostoma spectabile | reverse complement strand
GAGTCCAGAGTGCTAACCATTACACCATGGAACCGATATAGCAAAACCTAAGTTGCGTTTACAGACGGTGGTTCACACTAACTATGCAAAGCTAAACATGAGGAACCACCGCAGATGCATAAACACATATCTCTATGTAATTTGTTAATAAAACCTTGACAAGAAAGCCATGTTAAAGGTGGAGTCAGTATTTAGCGATATCAATCTAGGATTAAATGTTTACTGATTCACTTTTAAAACAAAATCACATTTGACTCTCCCACATATGCAAGTTCCTAATATCTCATCAGGTTGGAGTCAAATAAACCCTATAGAGAAATTGACATCAAAGTAATGAAATAATATGCACAATGATGTTGACATGGAATGACAATTTTATCATTTGTAAAATCCCAGGGTCAGCAAAAGATACTTTATTGTGAAAGTACTTGTTAAAAGGAGACATGTCAACCAGGTCCTTAACTGTGACATGATGTTGTCTGAAGTCTGTGAGGGCTTATGAGACAGCTAAATATACACAGGCTGTCAATGAAGTGGCTTCACTCTAAATGTTTCTTTACTATCTTGAAGCTTAGCAGAGATGCGTAAATAATTACAAAACACTTACAGTATTTCCTCTTGAGGCGACACCATAGACTGTTACAAAATATTTTCTGGTGGTGGTAGGTGCAGGCACCTGATATTTAAGTTATATTAAAATATAAAAACAACCTGGCTGAACGAGTGGTGGGTCACGGATGGATGGTCATCAGGTCAGAGCCGGGGTCTTCAACGTTTTTTAAGCCAAGGACCCCTTAAAATTGTAATTGTAATTTCCCCACTGGGGATCAATAAACAGTATAAATGAAATGAAAAAAATATTAACTGAGAGAGACGGAACAAGGACCCCCAACTACATGAGTTGTTTAAATGAAGTTGCGTATTAAACTGGGTCTAAAATACCATGTAGGGTGACCAAAAGCCTTTTTACACACCTTTTTAGTACAAGGAATACTAAACCATTACATAATTGTTGGACATTATTAAGAGAAGTGACTTTAGAATACTTCACTAATGAGATTAATTAGCCTATATTGATATTTCTCATGTAGAGGAATTGAGATTTGACTATGTTGTTTAATTGGCAACTACAGTGGTACAAGTACAGGTTTCACTTCATTGTCTCTTCAAAACAGGTCCCAC
>NC_045745.1:15997988-16002895 GCF_008692095.1 Etheostoma spectabile | reverse complement strand
ACTCGGATCGCTGGATTCAGAGTCCAGAGTGCTAACCATTACACCATGGAACCGACAGAGTATGTGAAATGTTGCGTTCACAGTCTGTTGTTGTAGGATGGGAAACCTCACGCCGCTGTTGAAACTGATTTCTGAGGGACACTAACTCTGCAAAGGTAAACATTGGTAACCACCACAATGCAGTGGATGAGAATGCTAATAAAACACATATATCTATGTAATTTAGTTAATAAAAACTTATAACTCATAACAGTTCACATACAGGTTTTAAACAGGCTTTTAAATTACCGCTACGTCTCACAGCAACGGGGGACGCTGTAGCCATGGAAACCGTAACAGTCTTTGCAAAGAAGTGCGTGCAAAATGACATCGATACAGAAAGACATCTTTAAATGTGTGTTGTCTGGTGACTTAGAGGGTATTAAGGAGCATCTTGAACGCGAGGCTGTCACAGAGGAGTCGCAGGAAATAGATTTGTGCGGGATGAAGGACGACTTCGGGAGAAATGCTCTGCATAACGCCTGCATGTTGGGGGGGAGCGCCATCGCACGAGAGCTGGTCAGACACGGAGCCCAGGTCAACGAGCAGACCGTCAGAGGTCAGTGGAAAACACACTGTTGTTGGCTTAAAATGAACGAATGCTTCTCACCTTTAATTAGGGTGAGAGAGGGTTAATATCTGGTGGTGGCCAACAACTTAGTGTGTTGTTAGCCAGTAGACTTAGCTAAATATACTAAACTAGCCTACATACATGCAAAACTGCTTCATTGAGTAGCCTACACCTTAACATAAAATTAGGATTACAAATTACACAGATTAAACTATTCTTTTTTTAAATTTGCCAATGTTCAATAAAGTGAGTGTGATGATACAGACACAGGGCACATGAATGCAACATATTCTTGACATGCTACATTTTGTACTGCTTTTTCATGATATTCTATTCTACTCAAACAAATGACAGTTAGTCCATTTTTATTCTGAGCTGACCCAGAAACACTGTAAATCTAGGAGGCCTTTTACTTCCCATGAAATGACTGAGCTGTGAGCCGTCTGTGCACATGGTCTCAGTTTGATGCCCTTTGTCCCGGGGCCACAGGTTATTCCTCGCTGCATCTGGCGGCTGGTTGGGGCCACCTGGAGACAGTGAGGACTCTGCTTGAACTGGGAGCTGACACACAGGCCGAGACCTTCTTAGGGTACAGGCCTGTAGACCTGGCCAGAAATTATTCCAGGACAGACTGTGCTGACTGTCTCACCTTGGCCGGTGTGTGTTATTATCTTTGGCAACCTTTTTATTTGTTAAAATGTTTAGAATTCTTACCCTGTATGTATGTTTATCTCTGTGCAGAAGCTAAACAGGACTTGGTGTCATATTTAACCTTTGTTAAAGACCTCATCTCTGACCCAGAGAGTAAACTTACAAAGGAAGAAAAGGTAACATTTATTTACATCAGGCTTCAAGTATGTTTATTAATGTCGCCCTTTTACATGATTATTATTTCTGTGTATGAATAAAACCTTGGGTGTAGTTTAGCAGGGTGAGGGGATGTGTCCGCAATAGATATAAAACATCTATGGTGTCCTCCTCCTGCACTTTTTCACCCTGATATTTTACAAATTGTCACTTTGACATTGTACATTTTTTCTCAGCTTTTCTAAGCATACTCCATATTCCTACACAACATGCATCAAGCTTTTATTTGCCGTGCCCAAGGTATTTTCTACAAAATATTCAAGACACAGTGAATAATAGTCTGCAAAATTCTTATTTGCAAGAGTACAAATCTACTGCTCCCCAAATGTGTGTCTCTTTGGAAAATAGCATCTGCAAAATGAATGTTATCTAATAGGTAAGTGTGTACAGTTACTATGCATGTGTCACACTTTCCATGAATGGCTAATTGATTTGTTATTGGAACGAATAGTTCTCAGATTAAGACATATTTAGACAGATGAGGATACATTTACTTCATTTAATGAATAAATGCCATTTAATAATTGTTGCCCTCCACGGCTCATGTGCTTTTCTTCACTATGTGTTTCTCCTGTCTCTTGTGTAAATCTCTGCTCAGAACATCTGTACGCGTAAATGCTCTGCCAAGTCAGACTGGATTCAGAGTGTCAAAAACTCAACAGTCTCAGATTTCATAGCCCACAGGAAAGACATAGAGGACACTCTTCAGCCTCTTCTCTGCAAACTGTCAGCTCAGTGTAAGTATTAGTAGTACTTTTGTACCGCAATGAAATCTTAGAAACCATCTCATACTAACCTCTGTGGACTGATTTTGTGGTTGCAAATGCGTTTATTTTGTCCATAAATCCTGCCACAGAGGCTGTAGTTTCTGGTGAAAGGAGATAGCTGATGATGTTTACTACTGCAGTAAGCTGCCACTGGACATACACAAAACAATGTTTTAGATCCTATCTATCCTTAATGTCTTATTCCATGTCAGTATGGTTTATTAAGTGTGTAATAGCATGTTTTAATGTCCGTTTCTGTTTGCAGCAGCTACTTCGCCTGTCCAACCAGCAGGAAAAGTCTAAAGCAGAGGAAGATCTTTGCAGCGTTAGGTTTGCAGGAAATGTCACAAAAAACGTTTTCTATGTATAAGTGAGAATGTGTTGTGTGGCACAAGAGTATTTGTTGATAGACGCTTATTTCCTGTATTTTGTGTTTTGTAAAGCTGCGGAACGGACAGAGTCCAAAACTAATTTCCCTTCGGGGACAATAAAGTGTATCTTATCTTATAATCATTTGAAAATGGAAATTAATTTGAAAGTTATATTTAAAGAAATGGGTGAAATGGTATTCAGACCTAAAGCTCAGTGAAATTACAGCATGTGTGCTTGTTTTCATGAGGTTTTTGTTAACTCTCCATTTCAATTTCATGCCCCAGCGACATCATTTAAACCTTGTGAAGTCACTAACTGCCTGCTTCAATAAAACCATAAAAGAGATAGCCTAATTCCATCCTGCACACTGATGTTTTATTGGAAATTCACAGCAGACAAAGGATGAGAGACACTCACAGAGCAGATGCTCAACAACCTGGTTATCAGACCGACTGACAGACACAGCCAGCTTAGAGCCTCACTCCACACCAAACAGCCATTAAACAGCAGGGTACATGGCAGGGTAGCCTATAGCATATTGATCAGCTCTCACATTGTTATCTACCACCTCTTTATGTAAAATGATTATCTGTGAGAAGTCAGGGTAAAGTGTTCACTTCCAAACTGAAGGGAATGTTTGACAGACTTTGCATGTGTCCGTGGTTAGAGACAGATAGAGTGGTCAGTGAAACCACAAAACTGGGTTTTCTCCATTACTGTAGCACACCATTCAACAGAAGACATTGTTGATACAGGATTGGAAACTTTCTACGTCAGTTGATCAAAAAACTCCTGCAATTCATTTTCTTTTGTCACTCCTTATTTGTGTCAAATGTTTTGAACTATCAGAATAAAAAGTATTTAGTAATTCACACAGCAGGCAAAATTAGATATGGCAAGACTGTCAGGTCACTTAAAAATCCACTAGTGATGGCCAAATAAAGCCTTATGATGCTTCATGAACCATTTTCTTATTTTCTGAGCCCACTACGTAGACGGCACGCTCTGTTCAGCAAAGGGTTAAAAGCACACTTTTCCACTCCTGAGCCTTTTTCTTTAAACCAAAGATTGAGGGCCATGTAGTGAGCTCGGAAAATAACTAAATTGGTTACCACTCTCAATGTGGTGATAATGATTTCACTGTATCGAAATTTACCAAAAACACAATAATCTCTTTAGCTACAGCCACTGACATGAGCTGGTAACTTACAGTGGCGGCCATGTTGGCTCCATTGCGTGGCTAAAAGCTTGAGGCAGTTTTCAGGTGTGTAGAGCAGAACGTGTGGCGCCCTTTGTCCGATCTGACCATAATCTGGGGTTGTGCCTCCCCGTCTTTGCCTCATAGATACACATCTATGCATTAGAAGAGTACTCCATTAATCGATGAAGCATAACCTGAGATTTCATTCCTTCCTGGTGCCAACTTTACCCACAATGCAACTGGACCAAAAACAGTTCGTAGAGTTGGGTGTTATGCTAGTAGCGGCTAATGTAGCCTCTAGCATAAATAAGGCTGGTGACCTCACTTCTCTCTAACTCCACACCCACAGATATCTTTCTTTTTTTATTGTAGTCTTCAGAGCCGACTGAGACCGACTCATGTGAATCACTTGAGGAAACATATCAGATTACACACAGCTCCCTCTGGAGCTACAAAAGGCTTTATTCGACTTGTTCCATATATGCAGTCATACTCCGCAACACCTGTAAACACACTATCAATCCATATTATGTTGGAGTTCCCCTTTAATCATTACCTCACTGAACTATTTCTTTCTCACAGTGCACAAGGACCAGAATCCAGGAGTAGAACAGCGTACAGCATCGATATGTCCATCCTAACAAAACAATAGCAACCATTTGATTTCCATGTCACTGTAATGCCATTTAAATTGCTATTGGAGCATTAACCTTGCATATTAACCATTGTCACCATAGAAACAGCTACATAAATCATGCTGATTGCTGCGGCTTACGCTCTCCTCCTAGGACAATGTTGTCTTGTGCCGATCAAAGGCACTCAAACCCTAAAACTGACATTTAGCACATGAAGGCCCAACCTCCTGCAACAGCTCCGGCTTTGAGACTGAAAGTTGTTCTCTCTGAGCCGCGCCCTTTTAATGTCATCATCACATCATCCAGAGTAGGCCTTTCAGCTGCCAACAGCTTCTCCTAGTCAGCAAAACATGTTGAATGAACATTTAACTCTTAACCTCTACACACATGTTGTATCTATACAAGGTTATCAATTACACAAAGGCTGCTGAGACAAACTAAATGGTAAACAGGTC
>NC_045745.1:15996852-15997978 GCF_008692095.1 Etheostoma spectabile | reverse complement strand
TTTTTTTTTTTTTTTGCTGATGGTTGTTTTTCACCATGTAACAAGATTCCACAGCAAAAAGACAAGTCCAACTTCACGCCAGTGTTTGTTGGCAAACACACGTCTACAAATCGGCTGTTGGACTGTCAGTTAAAACAGACTGCAACACTTAATGTGAGACAGTTCAAAAAGACCTACAGTAGTCCGCATAAATAGGAGTTGATCGAGCATTTAACATTTTCAGTAGGGTGAAAAGTGTTAGGGTGAAGGTTAATCAAAATACAAAACCATGCACTTAGTAGCAGGACTGGTTTGCAAGGAAATTGGAGGAGGAAATTTACAGATCCAGTTCACGTTAGACTTGTTTTCATAAACTTCCATTTAGTTCTTTAGTTCACTGAAACACAACTGCTTATCATTTGCAACGCCAATGTGGCAGTCCGGAAGGAGACTGTACATATCGGATATACTTGTTTTTGTACTGCGTGTGCCAGTGTCATCCAGTCTTTATGCTGTTAGCCAAACCTCTGCTCTTAATTCATTGAGAGCTGCAACAGTCCAACCTACACTGTTTGTACTGGAGAGGCGATGATGTCTGAAGATTGTGTGATTTCAGATCAGTCCAACTCATTCCATGTATTTATAGGATGCCGAGGAAGGTGAAGACCCCCACAAATGTTTTAAGTTATTCTGCTCAGAGTTAAGGTTCATTAAACCCTTTTCCATCACTTCCCTTGCTCTCACTGCCAGTGGAACATTGCTACCATTGCTCTTGCTAGACTAGGTAGCTTCTGTTAGTACACACACCTTGCCGTTATTATATTGTGCAATGTTTGAGAGTGTGTGTGTGTGTGTATTTACAGTTGTGCTCAAAAGTTTGCATTCACTTGAAGAATTGGTAATATATATACCATGTGTAAAGAAAACATGAATGAGCAGGCAAAACACAAGTCTTATGTTATGGGATTCACATTGAACTGTAGGTCCTAACAGAATGGCACAATTATAAAACAACATGGCAAAGAAAAACATTTAACCAACCACTGTTCAAAAGTCTACATACCCTTAGTTCTCAATACTGTGTATTGCCACCTTTAGCACCAATGACAGCATGCAGTATTTTTTGTAATAGTTGTCTATGAGGCCC
>NC_045745.1:15996723-15996842 GCF_008692095.1 Etheostoma spectabile | reverse complement strand
CAGGTGGTATAGCTGCCCATTCATCTGGGCAAAATGCCTCCAGTTTATGCAAAGTCTTTGGTCGTCTTGCATGAACCGCACGTTTGAGAGCTCCCCAGAGTGGCTCGATGACATTAAGG
>NC_045745.1:15995858-15996713 GCF_008692095.1 Etheostoma spectabile | reverse complement strand
GTGATGGCCGCCCCAGAACCTTCACCTTTTACTTCTGCAACCACTGGACGGTCAACTTGGCCTTGTGCCTAGGCTCATTGTCGTGCTGAAAAGTCTAAAATGTCCCATGCACAGCTTCTGTGCAGAAGAATGCAAATTGTCTGCCAGTATTTTTCTGATAACATTCTGCATTCATCTTGCCATCAATCTTCACAAGATTCCCAATGCCTTTAGAGCGCAAACACCCCCAATACATCAGTGAGCAAACATCATGCTTCACAGTGGGGATGGTATTCTGTTCACTATAGGCCTTGTTGACCCTTCTCCAAATATATTGCTTAAGGTTGTGACCATAAAACTCTATTTTGGTCTCGTCACTCCAAATTACAGTGTGCCAGAAGCTGTGAGGGGCGTCAAGGTGTTTTCAGGCATATTTTAACCGGGCTTTTTTGTGGCATTGACGCAGTCAAGGCTTCTTTCTGGCAGACCATGCAGTTCATCATCTTTTTCCAGACCAGCCTGTATGTTACCTGTGGGTTCCGCTTTGCATCCCAAGCAATTCTTTATGCAGTTTTGGCTGAAATCTTTCTCAGTCTACCTGACCTTGGCTCGGCATTGAGAGATCCAAGAATTTTTACACTTCTTAATAAGTGATTGAACAGTACTGACTGGCAAGGCTTTGGATATCTTTTTATATCCCTTTCCATCTTTATAAAGTTCCAATGCCTTGTTACGCAGGTCTTTTGACAGTTCATTTATGCTCCCCATGGCTCAATATCTAGCCTGCTTAGTGTATCAACGTGAGCGCTCACAAACTCATCGACTTATTATACACAGACACTAATTGCAATTTACAAAGCCACAGGTGTGGGAAAT
>NC_045745.1:15992721-15995848 GCF_008692095.1 Etheostoma spectabile | reverse complement strand
CCTTTAATTGCCATTTTCACCTGTGTGTGTGTCACTTTGTGTCCCCGTAACTAACATTCAAGGGTATGTAAACCTTTGATCAGGCCATTAAGGTTATTTCTGTTGTATATATTGTTTAAAAAGCAGCCTAAGAACTATGTAAAAAGATATGTCTTCATGTGATCACTATGCTTGAATCAAAGACATTGCATGATGGGTCATATTTTCAAAATGTATGCCAAAATTTATGCCAGGGTATGCAAACTTATGAGCACAACTGTCTATAACAGGAGAGCAAGGGAACATCAATCACAGCATGCTCACACCCAAACCTGAGAATAGATTTAATCATCCCAAAATCTGTCTCAAACAGATGAGGAAATAGACAACTTTTCCTTCCAAATGTCCCCATTCTGTTGTTTTTTTGTCTCTAACATAGTTAAGCAAAATTGGTAAAATCTGATCCCATCTGGGCATTGCCATGATTTGAGATTAGCAGTGCCTTCTAGCTGAGTTGACACCACTTAGTGCGTAGTGAATTCATTTGGTATGATGATGCTGGTGAACAGATGGTTTGTTGATGAAATGTAACTTCATTGGTTGTTTAGGCCAGGATTGAAGTTGGGACTTAATATGATAAAAGACGATGTCAGTCAAGCCATAGGTTCTGTTGTAATGTTCAGCATTGTGCTCCTTAGTTAAATGTCTCACAATAAGAGTCATCAGAGAGTTGTCCCCTGTAGGTGAAGGGACTCTGATGTCCAATGTTCACTGTGAGCATGTGTAGGTGTATGTGCATTTGGAAAAGAAGGTGTACCGTTACTACTATCTGAAAGTATGTATGCATGTACAAGAGTGTGTGTTCAGAGCCATTGTGTCAGCCATTGCGGTTTCCAGTGGCAGCCATGTTGGTTTTACCGTCCTGCTCGGTGGCCCTTGCCATTAACACGGACTCCCATCGATGATGAAATCACATGGGCCTGGTTAGGTTTACAGACCACTGTTAGGTAAAGGAAAGGGCAGCCACATGTTGCCCTTACCAAAACCTGACCAAGATACCAATGGCTCTGTGTTTGTGTCCATCAGTGCTTTTCAGGGTCCCAGTTTGGTAGTTTCTCCAGTAGGGCCTTATGGTCCACACCAACACTGGCCACCAGTCCTCCTTTGTTGACCGGTGTTCCACTGTAGTCGATGTCCTCTCCCTTTAGCGTTGTCATGTGGCCTCCTACAATCATGAAGATTACATGTCATTGGTACAGTGCACTTTCCCATTTAACATCCATTTCAGAAATGATAATGACACATTAATTAACCATAAAAGTAGAATTGATATCCTGCTGCATTTTTTCATATTTGTGTGGATGGTGTGTAAAGCAAGATGCCTTATTTTTCACTGTAACATAAAAGGTGCACAAGCAAAGATTTTTTTCTTTCTGTAGTTGTAGTTTTGGTTACTTGACAAGATATTTCTGGATTTGTGCATCTCTGTGTTCTTCTCACTGGTTTGAAGTACGCTTACTTCAAACCAGTGAGAAGAACACAGATTCAGTTGGAACAATGTGACGTCATGTACTTCTATACACAAATCAGGCGCAGGTTCAAACTCAAAACGCTGTGCATTGCTGCAACGGTTTCCTGGTTGAATGACATGTTACCCCGGAACGTTGTGAAACGCTTTGAGTAATGTTTTCTCTTGTTTGGAGAGAGTGTCTCTCTTTTATTGGCTGTGTCACAGGTGATATCCAATCAGCAGAGACGTGTGTGTAAACTAAAAAAGCACCCCCGTTTCAGTTTTTTTTTTTTTTTTAAGTGCAGCCATAGGATTCAACAAAATTTGAATCAGAATGTACTTAAAATGCAGCAAAGTAAAACATGTGTGTCCAACAAAAAGAGTTCTTGTGATTTAATTAACAGGAAAATCTGACCAGAGCTTGAAAGCAAAGAGAAAAACAAAAATGGAGAACAGTCGTTACATTACCCAGTGCTTTCAGTAGTGCTGCACCAGCACAGATGTCCCATTTCTTGATAAAGGTGACATGGATGTAAACATCTGCCTGGTCCATAGAACCTGTTTCACTTGAAGGCATCTCCAAAAGTGACAGGACCTTATATCCTGAGAGAGAGAGAGAGAGAGAGAGAGAGACCATGGTCAATATGACTTGTTATCACACTAGTGCTATAGTATTGGTCATGGTAAGATTATATCTTGAAAAAACCCTCTTTACTGCCTGCTACAGAGAGAATGCTGCCGCTGGCAAACACCCATCTCCTTCACAAGAGTTCAGCAGTACCCTTAAATATGTCCTTTGGTGTGAAAATGCTAATTAATGGGTCTTAATTTGCTCGCTCCCCACATGGGTTGTTTTTACTTGATGCATGCATATTGAAGATATAACCTTTAAACTTTCTCTGCACATGCAATACTTAAATGTAATACATAAAAGTAAAGGAGTTCTCACCTGCTCCACCTGCTTCTATGATTGTTGTGCCGTTTCCAAAAGCCTCCTGAACATAACTTTTAACTGTTCCAGAGTGGGAACGTGATACAATGACCTTTGGAGGGCTGACAGTGTAGGACTGCCGGGGACGCATATTTGACCCCTGACCTACAAATGCCCAGGCTGGGGAAGCGATGGAAGGGAGACAGAGAGACAAAGGGAATAGAGATTTAGAGAGGGGGAAGAAGTTCAAAACGTATTATTTGTTGACCAACTTCCTTGCCATCTAAGCTCTGGAATGCAAGTTTTGTGGCAGAACTCCTCTATTCCAAGATAATGAAACATTGATCTTATGGTTTCAACAACAAAAAAACAAAAACAAACATAGAATGTCTTCTCATGAGGTTTTAGAAAAGGCAAAACTCATGGACTAACTTGAAGTTCCGCGATTGTCACAAAAAAGTGAAAAATGTATTGTTTTTCAGTTAAAATTTCACACAATTAAAAGTTTAAACATGAGAAGGTTCACATTGTGGAGGCATCCTGTTTAAAACACACAAGTAAAGTTGTGGAGGCACACACACTTACCAGTGAACCCAGTAAATGGCTGGTGTATGACCCCAATGACTGGTTTACCATCTACAGCCACACATACCATTGTGGTCACATACTTCACTAGATTCTCTATGGAGAGAGAGAGAGAGAGAGAG